>NW_003163241.1:93983-101792 GCF_000004985.1 Naegleria gruberi | reverse complement strand
CACTAGTTGGACCGATAGCAGACTTTTTCGATTGATAAGGCTGAGGAGTTGGAGCTTTTCGTATAACTCGTGGTTCTCTCGAAGAGGGTCGAAGTAAAAAATTGGAGTTGGAATTTGTTGTTGTTGCTGAGTATGCAGCAGTCGAGTTGTTTGTTGAGGGAGTAGCAGAAGTGGCTATTGTATTGGTGGGCATGTTTTTTTCAATATAGTGTTGATAGAAAGTTGTGGGTTGAATTTGAGGGCAAGTGAAGAGGCGGTTTTGTTTGATGCGTAGTGAAGTTGTGAAGATGTGGCCATAACGTTTTGAACTGGTTGCCTTGTTCGCAAAGATTTGGAAGGATCCTGAGTACCAATAAGGATAAGATACATCTGAGTAAATAAGGGAAAAAATTGGTGCTCATTTTTAGAGTATGTGTTATTTCATTGGTGAAAAATTAATTATTAAGGACATACATGTAAGGGGACTTGGCGCAGTCGGTAGCGCGTAGGTCTCATAATCCTAAGGTCGTGAGTTCGATCCTCACAGTCCCCAGCTTTTGTCTACTTTATAAACCTTTAAGATTAATGGTTGAGGAAATGCTTTTGCTCCAATTCAGAAGAAATGAATGAATCTGTCAATGAATCTATGATATTAACAAATCTGCGAATAAGATTAACTTCTCTTTCAATTGCTTGATAATTTTCTATACAAGTAAATAATTCCAAATAATAATGAGTTATCATATATACTTCAATGGCTTTCAAACTATTCATTGTTTGTCCATTAGTTGTTTTTCTAGGATGTTTGTGAAGAAATGAAGGATATTTTTGTTTAAGGAAGAGGAGATCGAATTTCTCCCAATAAGAAACTGGAATCATGGCCATCATATCCTGCAATATTCCTTCATACAATACATGCATAGAATCATAGCAACATATTAGAGAGGGAGTTGGCTTCCAATCTTAACTTTTTTTATAATCTCAAAACAGGTTTACTTAATGAATTAATAGAAGATATTCCATTTCTCTTGGAATAATATTCTGAATTTAACAATCTTTCATCTAAAATTTATCCACTCTCACCTGATTTTCATTCAAGGCATGCCCCAGTGGCACTGTTTCAAGAAATAAACAATTTACCAGTAAATTGAAGTGTTTTGAACATTCCCTAACCTGTTAATTTCTAACAAAAGATCAAAAAAAAATGTCAATAATCAAATACACTGCCAAACTTCCATCACCTTATCCTCTCTCCGAAGTCAGCAATCAATTATTTTCACTCACAAGAAATAATCAAACTTTCAATTTTCGAATTGATATTTATTCAATTTCTTCCCAATCTCTAACAAGATCCTTTGCAACCAAGGGAGTTTTTCTAAGAGAATCGGCAACAATCTTCCTATTAGAAAATAATGATGAGCAAAGAATGGTTGCTCAATATTGTCATGGCTATGGACCTTGTTCAAATATGAGCTCATTCTATGGATATATTGTTGGACAATCAGGAGGAGAACAAGATGATAATAGTTTTGAACATGACATGTTTGCTAATTTTACAAAAGCAATTCAAAAACACTTTGAATTGAATTGGAAACAAAACTAAACTTTCCATTTGTTTATTTTACTGTAAAATCATATCTGATCGTGTTACATCCCCAACTGTGCATTCTAATACCTCTATCTCTCTACTAACGACTACTAGTGTGATGATGACATTATTGTAAACCTTTCCAAAGTTCACACAACAACACCAAATATAATACCATAGTAGTAAGCGATTCTCCTTCCAGTTTGTACATGCTGGAATGTGTAACCCTCCAAAATCAAATGAATAATTGTGCAATGTGAAGAAATATCCCAAACAATAACAGTAAAAAAATGTCCTCCTCAACTATTCCATCCTACACTGCCAATCTTTCAGCACCTTATCCTCTCTGTGAGAAATCGAGTCACTCATTTTCCATTAGTAAAAGTGGTCATACTTTTAATTTTCGAATGGATGTGAGTTCAATTTCTTCCGAATCATTGTCAGCATCCTATGCATCGATGGGATATTATCTGAGAGAATCGGCAAGTGTTTTCCTTTTGGGCAATAATCAAGGTGAAGAACAAGCTGTTGCTCATTATTGTCATCGATATGGACCTTCTTCTGATACTAGTGCATTGTATGGGTACATTGTTGGACAAGGAGAAGCATCTGCAGAGAATTGTTTGGACATGTCAATGTTTGGTAATTTTGCCAACAATATTCAAACTCATTTTGAATCCAATTGGGACAGTTCAAGCTTGCCTGGAAAATCATGCATCATTGCTTAAGAAATCTTGATAATTCTCTCGACTGTCGATTTAAAACTCAATTATTTACTAATATCTAATAAATTGCAATTTATTATCAACCCAGTTTACAATGTTATTGAAAACAGTTGTTTTCTCAAACAGTAAACTCAATCACGTTAAACATGCTTCTCTCGAGAATGACAACAAGAGTTTTCATCACGTTTCCACTTTTGAAAATTTGGTAACCTACTAAAAAATGTCAACAAAACGAATTCGTGAAGGAATTTTCATCGTTGAAGAAAACAATAATGATGATTCAGTAGTGGTGGATGATGACAATAATAATGGATCATCGGGTAGTAGTGATGGCAATAATTCATTTGATTCTGCTGCCACAACAGCAACAGCAACAACAACAACAACAATTGAAACTATTGGAGTATCAACAACAATAACACGTAAATTGGATGAAACGAACAAGTCATCAAGACTTGTCAAGGTGGGAGAGGAAGATTCTATTCGATCATCATCTGATATCAACCTTTCCGAATTCAAAGTGCCTTCATCAGCATCTCCATCATCATCACCAAGAAATGTAAATAGTAAATCATCACCTGCATCATCAGGAACAACTGTAGTTGTAACACCAGAACAAAAGAAGAAGAGAGTGGCAACCACTCATCGTGTACAATCAAGTGGAGGTCTTGTTTATCAATCAGACAAGAAGGAAAAGGCAAAGAAAGTTGGTGACTTTTTGATATTTATTGATAGCAAGTTGGGATCAGGAAGTTATGCAAGTGTTTATGAAGGAATGCATTCAATAACAAAGCAACAAGTTGCCATCAAGGTGATTGATAAGAAAATTTTGAATTCTTCCAATCTCAAATACTTTTCGAGTGAAATTAAGATTATGAGAGATTTGGATTCGGATTATTGCATTAGAATGGTTGAATTTTTAGAGACGCATCACAATTGTTATGTTGTGTTGGAATTTTGTGGAGGAGGTGATTTGAATGATTTGATTAAGAAGAGATCACCACTCGTGTTCAATAATAATGGAAGAATGAAAGAGAGATTTTTGAAAAAGTTGATTTACCAATTATCTGAAGGAGTTGAATATTTGAATAGAAAACAGATTATGCATAGGTAGGTTATATTGCTTGCATTTTGAACTAATTTGTTGTTTAGAGATTTAAAACCAGCAAATTTACTCTTTTCCAAACCAATGGAAATAATAGATAATGGAGATGATGATTATGATATTGATTTTGGAACGTTAAAGATTGCAGATTTGGGACTTGCAAAGGAATTGGATACAAACAAATTAGCTCAGACAGTTTGTGGAACTCCAATGTTTATGGCGTAAGTTTTTGTAATTTCTATTTTATTCATTGGAGCAAAGACCTGAAATTATGCATTACTTGGCTGGAAAACAAGTTACCTATGATATTAAGGCTGATTTATGGTCAATTGGTGTAATTATTTATTTATTATGCTATGGTAATTTACCTTTCATAGCAAACGATATGGCTCAACAATATAGGAGAGTGATGAGTGGAACATCCTTTCCAACTAGAGACACTTCGCCTGAATTGATTGATTTATTGAAAGGATTATTGACATTTGATCCTAATTCAAGATTTGATTTCGATCAATTTTACAATCATCCTTACATTGTAAATATTAGAAACGAGCAACGAAAGAGCAGTGAACCAAATGTCATTCAACTTTCGAGCTTGGAAGAAGAGTATGACATTATAGATCCTTTGGAAATTCAAGGAATACCATCAACTCCAGATGATATCATTATTTCAACAACTGATATCTCAACAAACTCAACTCCTACCCCTTCCCCAATTGTTGCTTCATCATCATCAACATCTACTCAACAACCACCATCCCTCACTGATTCAACAGAAAAGAAGAATTTAATTATTCTCTTTGATGAAAAATTTGAACCTAATCCAGATTTGTACATTTCTAAAACTTATACCATAGAATCCTCATTGGAAAAATATCCAATTGTAATATTTGATTTTTCAGAGCTAGCATCATCCCCAGAGGACAAGCCAACTTTGGATAATGTAGAACGAAATCTTCAAATCAGTTGGGTTCTTGCAGAGATGGCTCTCAATTTTGAAAGAACCTCGAAAATAACTGAATCTTTTGCTCTCTACTTGAGATCAACTCAACTTTTACAGAACTGCACCCCTTTTCTTTCTCGAATTCCACCATCTGATCGCAAAACAGCTCTCATGTCATTCATGAATCATTTATTAAATGATGTTTTCAAGAGGACAGAAAAACTACACTCCAAAACCAAATTATTAGAGCCATCAAAATGCAAAGACATTACCAATGTAATGTATTTGTCGGCTATCGAGTTGACCAAAGAAGCTTGTTGTTGGGAAATGATTGGTTATCCCAAGTGGACTGCCCTGTATAATAGAGCCTTTTATTTATTGTCTTACTTGTCCGAATTGACGAAAGAAAACAAAGAGGATAACAATAAGATTTTACACCTCACCAAAATTATTCAATCCAAGTTGATGAAACAGTAAAATCATGTGAAAATTTTGAATCAAAACCAATTCTAATTTTGTAAACCTGCTTTCTAGGTATGGAATAATTCGAAATGAACATTGCTTTTCTATTAATATCAACTGTTTCGATCCACAGTAAAAAACAATCACAAAATCGTCATTATCAATCATCATGTCAAAGAGTAAAACCAAAACATTCATCGTTGCTCACGATATTTACACTGGAGAAAAGCATCATATTGTAGTAGCAACAGCAAGCGATGTGGATGTTCCAGTTATTACAGAGAAGAATTATGTGTTTGTAAATTTGGATAGGAATGATGGCTCTCTCACCGTATTGAATGATCTCGGGGAGGAAATTGGTTTTCAAATCAAGAATGCTCGAGTGCTGGCTGAGTTTATCAATACTCTTGATGAATACGAAAAAAGTGGACAAGATCTTTCGTTAATAGTAACAACGGTTTGTTCGATGGGTTTGGAGGAACCATCAAGACTACAAGCAGAAGAAGAGGAACACGAAGCAAAACAATCATTAGACGAAGAAGGTGGCCAACAATAATCTTTGTTGCTGCTCAGCAAAATCATCAGAATAATACAAAGAAGCAAATAGCGCCATTTTATTTCAACAATTTAAAAAAATAAAGAATTAAATTAATTCGTAACGGTAACAATGAAAAAAAGCAACAACAAAATACCAAGCTATTCCTTGAGATATACCATCACATGTGATTGCATTTGAGAGGTTACCTCCAACAAACTTCTTTCGGTACCTTCCTCTTTAAAGCAGAGATGAACACACAACATCATCGCTCATCAAATTGTTGTCTTCTTTCTCTCAGTTGTACATTATAATTTACAACTCTCACTCATCATCATATATCATCTGTACTATAGTGATTATGAAACGTAAAAAAGACATTAATTTGTTCTACTAGGAGGATAACAGCTGTTATAATTTAATTACTATTAATTGTATAATCAAAGAATAGAGTTTCAATTATTCATAATAACAACAACATGACAAATTATGATGACGATGATGACGATAAGGCTCTACAGGAATTTCTAGCCAAGAAGAAGACAGCAAACCTTCATTCACCCTCTTCCAATTTTAATCATCAGAGTTCGAGGAATATATTTGCTTCGTTTGATGCTTCTGCTCTTTCTAAAAGTACTTCTCCTAAAAAACCTCTAACCTCCCCAACAAAACAAAACAATAAGGATGATGAAGATGAGGATGAGAAGGCTCTCCAAGAGTTTCTCCAAGCAAAAAAGTCAAAACCGTCTCCTGGAGCTTTCAATACTCAAAGTTCGAGAAATGTATTGGTAGGGTTTAGTCCAGTAAAACCTAAAGTACCAACACGGATTCCAAATAATGATGGAGTAGGTGGTTCAGACTTTCTTGCTCCATTTACAATAACAGAAACACCTGCCTCTGCTAGAAAGGAGAAGGAAGACGAAGATCAAAAAGCACTTAATGAGTTCATGTCTAAAAAACAATCCATGTATGAGGTATCGTCGAAAAATACAGCAAGTTCTAGGAACATATTTGAAGGTTTGGATACCTCTGCAATGCTTAAAGTTGGAGTTTCTTCATCGTTGAGAGTAGCTCCAAAACTGACAAGAGAAAATTCTACTATCTCCCAAAAACCAAGAGGAATGTTAAGGAGGGAAGGTTCTTCTCTGCTGACGAATAACGATGGCACACTATCGAGACCACCTCCTCTATTGAGAGGTAATTCTACAATGACAACAGCACCATCTGCTCCTAGGAGAGGAATGTTACAAAGAGAGAATAGTAGTTTTATTACTAGGAAGAATAATGAATATGAGCTATCTGATAAACCCTTGTCTGATGTTCCAACAAAGAGAGGGCCACTACAGAGAGAAAACAGTTTAATGATGAGGGAGGGATCACAATCTGTGCCCAGAGCAAGACCTCCACTCGAAAGAGGAATGTCAAGAAACGATCAAGGCTACAAACAGTCAATTAATCAGAGATTCCTTTCCAAAATGAAAACGAAGAATGAAGGATTTGATGATTTTCCTGATACAGTGAGCGAAGTTTCTGTTATGTCTGTGAGGTCGACAGAAACTGCCCTACTGAGTGATAGAGAAATTAATGAAGAAGTTGGATTTACACATCAGGTAGAATTTGTACAGTTGAATCATTTGGTGTCTCAATTCATGACTTGTGGATTTCCAGTTCTTGTTTTTGACAAACTTGGCTCAATAGAATATTTGAATAAGGAAGCCGAGGATTTATTTGGAGTCTTTTCATTCAGTGCTCTTGGGGAACATGTGAGTGAATTGTTTTTGGATGATGCTTCTGTTGAACTACATCAGGCAATTTATGAATTCTTGGGTCCAACTGAGAATAGCACTCTGAAGGCAGATAAAATTGGTTCAGACCAGAACTATCTCGATGATATTCGACCTTACAATCAAATCAGTGAGGAAGAAAAACTGGAGAGAAGAAGGGCCCTTTCACAGTTAAGAACTTTGAGAGCCAAAGCAACAACAATCAAGCAATTCTTTTCAGTATCCGCCAAGATTATCCCAATATCAAAATTACAAGAAACTCACTTTTGTATATACATGAGGTTTGCTCAACAAGCAGAAAATGGCAAATATTCACAAATGACCAACTCACTGAATCAAGCAGTAACAGAAATGATTACTATTCCAGTTATTACAATCAATGACAAGGGAATTATTCAAGTTTTTAACAAGGCTGCCTCATCCACTTTTGGTTTCGAAGCTAAAGAAGTTGTTGGAAGAAATGTCAAAATTATTTGTAATAAGAAGGATAGACTCAAACATGACAGCTATTTGGAAAAATGTAAAACCAAAGATAAGAATACTCTCAATATGGTAAAGAAAGTGAAGGGAGAAACCAAGTCAGGCAAGATCATCTCGGTAGAAATCAGAGTATCCCACATTCTAAAAGATGGTAAATCTTCATACATTGCTTATATTAGAGATTACAAATCATTGTCAACACCAGAAG
>NW_003163241.1:67918-93933 GCF_000004985.1 Naegleria gruberi | reverse complement strand
TATTCTTTCGAGTGATGATAAGGGATTAGATGCTGTCAAGCAGGTGGTTTCTCATGGATTAGAATGGATTTGTTCTGGTCATCAGTTGAAACAACCAAACAAGTTTACAACTTTGCTTCTTATGACACATTGTTGACTGCATTGAAATTGAGAGGATTGAAAGCATTGTTCATTCTAACCTATTCCAATACTCTCTACACTGGAAGTGCCTCTACTCCACCAACTACCGATATCGCCATCGAAGCTTTTGCTAATTATAGTAGAGCAGCTGCTAAGCATTACGCTAATGAGAATGTTATTTTCGAGGTTTATAATGAGGCAGATCTTCAGGGATTCACTCCAGTTACTTATGCTGCATTATCAAAAGCTGCAGTTGCTGCCATTCGAGAGGGAAACCCAAATGCTCAAGTTTCTACAACTGGTGTCGCTGGTTTTTCGTATACTTTTGTGAGAGGTTTCACATCTGAAGGTGGTGCTGCCTCAAAGAATGGTTCTCAATTGTTTTCTGGAATAGGATTGCATCCTTATGGAGTTGGTAGTCCTAAATCACCATTCGGAAGATTCCCAGATTTGACTAGAAAGTTCAGATCAATTATTAATGATAACATCAATGCCACTCTTCAAGGAAAGGCATCTACATTGACAAGTGCTCAAAAATCTTTGATTTCTACGGTGCCACCTGTTTGGGATACTGAATGGGGTCTCACAGCAACTGATTTCGACTCAAACTCGAATGGATTGGACGAAGCAGCATTGAGACTTCATGCTAATAATGTAGTAGGAAGATTACTCTCCTCATGCGCAGTTGGTTTCCCAATTTACATTTATTACGATTTGAGAAATGATGGAGTTGACCCAACAAATAGAGAACACAATTTCGGTTTGCTTTTCAATAATTATACTGACAAGCCAGCCATGAAAGCCGTCAAGCAATTGAGTTCAATCGTAAGAAATAGATTATTTGATGGATATATTCAAATTGAACACCCTTCTGTAACTGCTATGAGATTTAAGAGTTCAAATGATTCAGTTATTGTCCTGTTGCCAACTGAAACTGGAGCTTCAGTTAATATTAAGGCAAATAGTGCCAGTTCAGTAGTAGATATTTTTGGAAGAAATGTAACTGTTTCAAAAGATAATACATTCACAGTGAAGGAAACTGAAGGATTGGTCTATGTAACTTTTGTGACGCCAATGGTAACACCAACCGTAAGTCAACCAATTATTCAACCAGCAAATAGCACAAAGGTTTCATCAGCAGAGAAGCTAATTGGAAATTGGATCATTCTTGCTTTACTACTCATTTTGATTATTGTGTAATAAAAAAGAAAGCTGCATATATGAAAAACAATTTTATTAAGGATTTTAATGAAATGTGCGCCTTCCTAGCTCAGTTGGCAGTAGCGCTGTCCTAGTAAGACAGAGGTCTTGGGTTCGATTCCCAAGGGAGGCATCTTTTTGTTTTCTTTTTATTTTCCAAAGTAATTTAAAGATTTATTACAAAACTCTTAATTTTTTTAGAGAACTGATAGTTATAATAATCGTGCCAAATAAATCAGTGCACTGAACGACTCCTTTCTCCATTTGGTAATATTTTCGCCAACGCCACAACTTCAACAAGAATCATGATAACTCTCCAATCAGCTCAAAAAAAATGTCTTCTTCAACAACAACAGAAAATAAGAATATTGCCTTTGGCAGAGTGGGAACCAACTTGAATATTGGCATCGTTGGTTTGCCAAACGTTGGTAAATCAACCTTCTTTAACATTCTCACCAATTCTTCAGTGCCAGCTGAGAATTTTCCATTCTGTACCATTGATCCGAGCACGAGTCATGTTGCAGTGCCAGATGAGAGATATGATTGGTTGGTGAAACATTTGGGAGCAACAGATAATGCCCCAGCTATTTTGAATGTGACTGATATTGCTGGATTGGTCAAGAATGCTTCAGAAGGTTTGTTTTAGGAGTGTGAGAAGTGTTTTTGTGAATATTTTGTGTGTGTGAAAATGTGGATTTTTAAATTCAAATAATTCATGAATTGGATTGGAAATAATTATTAGGTGAAGGATTGGGAAATGCATTCCTTTCTCATATTAGAGCTGTTGATGCCATTTTCCATATGGTAAGAACATTCGAATCGAAGAATATTACTCACGTTGAGGGTAGTATTGATCCAGTGAGAGATATTAAAACCATTGAACAGGAATTGATCAAGAAGGATATTTCCTATTTGGAAAATGTTAAGGGACCACTCGAAAAGATGGGAAAGCAAAAGAAGGAGAAGGCTTCTGAACTCGTTGCTGTCGAAAAGGCATTGGAAATGTTGAAGGAAGGAAAGGAAGTGAGATTTGGTGATTGGGCTAGTAAGGATATTGAATTACTCAATCCTCACCAATTGTTGACCTCTAAACCAATGATTTATCTTGTGAATATGACACCAAAAGATGTTGTGGATCCAGAAAAGAATGAGCATGTCATTAAGATTAGAGAATATGTCACTTCTAAGAGTGCAATTGCTGAACCTGTCATTCCATACAGTGCTGCCTTTGAAAAGAAATGGCAAGAGACTGATGAAGAAAAGAGACAAGAATTAATCAAGAAGGGAATCAACTCCAAGATGGCAGATATTATCAAGATTGGATATGCCATGCTTAATCTCATCAATTATTTCACATGTGGTCAACATGTGCGTACATGGACCATCAAGAGAGGAATGAAGGCCCCAGCTGCTGCTGGTCAAATTCACAGTGATTTTGAAAAGGGATTTATTTGTGTTGAAGTTATGAGTTTTGAAGATTACAAGCAATATGGTAGTGAATCGGAATGTAAAAATAATGGAAAGCTCAAGGAGAAGGGAAAGACCTACGAGGTAGAGGATGGTGATATTTTGCACTTTAAATTCAATGTGTCGAGTGGCGGAAAGAAAAAGTAAATATTGAGCTAACAAAATTAATAGCATTTTTAGCAAGAAAATTTGAGGTGCTTGTAATCTTTGTTGATTTTCTAAATAATCTCTTATTTGTAAAATATCATCTTTCAACCATAGATACAAGGAATTACTGGAACATATTCATTGGTAAAGAAAAGCTCCAATCTCGAAGATGAAGAAAAATAAAACAAAATTTGCAGAAGGTGGGATTTGAACCCACGAAGCTTGCGCAGTAGAACTTGAGTCTACCCCCTTTGACCACTCGGGAACCCCTGCTTCACGATATTGGAAAAAAAATGTAAAACATTAACGAAGTAGGCAGATACCTATGTCATCAATTATTTTATGCATTAATTTTTACTACTAGAATTCTAAATATTTTCTAGAGGTCAAATGCTAAATTGGAAACTTTGTTGCATCGTTTTATTTGCTTACAAACAGCCATGCATTAAACAACCCTCATTTGGAAGAAGCAAAAAGTTCATCGAAACCACTCAATCAAAATCATTTCACAATATCACAAATTTAATGCATGGGCTGTTTGTAAAAACCAATCAAAACAAAAAAATTTATAATACCGATTATTATACACTACAATTTTTCGAATCTATTCAGATTCTCGACCAAACACTCTTGTGATGGTGTACTTTTGGAGTGTGTATCGTAGGAACAAAGTTCATTCACAGCTTCGTCATTGGACGGGGACTTTTAGGAGTGGAGTTATCGCCTAGCCTTTAAGTTGCATAGTTGGAAACTAATCAAGAGTTAGACCGTGACTAATGGAAACCATAGGGAAAGTAAACATCGCGAAATAATAGAAAATTAAATGGGGAAGCATCTGAAATATCTGTCAAGGATATCGAGAAGGTGATCCAATACCATCTCTTACGCTGCAATAAAATTCTTACGTAACGTTCTACAATATCTATTCTCTTTGATTATATTCTTATAAAATTTCCTTTCTGTTCATAATTAAATCATTACTCTCCACGCCTCGGTATCTTTACATTGTTTTGCCCGTGCTAAACTAAAGAAACCTGCTTTAAATCTTTGACAGAAGATAGCTATATGTTATTCTACAGACAAGAATAAACAATACATAGTTTGAATCCATCTAAACCTCGATGCCGAAAGTTACGGCGATAGTTTAGCGCTGTGCTACTTGCATCTTGGTCAATCTAGAAAACCGCACAAACGTACTAGACGTTGAGGTATTTTTTTGAGGGACGATCAAAACAAAAAAATCTTTTATTGCAATAATAACGAATCTATTCAGATTCTCTTTGAATTTGTAAATTTACATTGAGTCAATATAATAATATCTATAGGAGCGGCCGACAAAGTTAGAAATGGCTCCCTGGATCTCAGGCCATTTCTCTGCAATGTCTGGGTATTGTTGTACGTATCCATCTTCGAAGAATGTGGTTCCAGAATGGTGGAAGAAGAGTACATGGTGATGCTTTTCTGGTCTGAATTGAATATGAGTGAGTTTACACTCTCTCTGATCAAGAATATCAGATATTTTTGACAAGCAAAAGTATCTGGCACTATCCAGAGCAGGGCATTCATGAATATAGTGATTAAGGTCAGATTCTGTGTTACAATCATGACAGAAACTTTTACCCTCACCAAAATTGATGTGGGCATTTGAAGAGTTTCTCCAAATATAATATTTAGATTTAGGAGACAAATGGGATTTAAGGTAGCTGACGTTGATAGAGTTCCAATCTAGGTTAGGTATGTGATTGGGGTGACTCTCTATCTTGTCAAGCATTAGCCTTAAATGTTGTGAGGTAGTTAACCTCTTATAGTCAAAGATTATAATATCGTTCTTTGTGAGGATATATTGATTAAAGAGTAGTTTACGGATATCAAAGATTTTAGGTTTCAGAGTTGCATTCTTTGCCAATAAATCAACTTTGATATTTTCCTTATCCTTATGAGCTTCAACTTTCTTGAATTCATATTCAAGTTTTCTATCCTTAATGGTTTTAAAGAAGGCTTTTTTTAGTGGTAGAAAGTTTCCCTTATATCGTTCTTTGAGAACTTCAATTGCCACATTACTATCAGTATGGATTTTAATCTTGGAGTCTCTTGGGATAACTTTAGCTGCTGTAATAATAGAGCATATTTCAGCTACATTATTTGAATATTGATCATTAATATGGAGGGATAAAGATCTAACTGGAGTGTTCATATTGGAGCAATCATAGATATTAATCCCCATTCCAGTCTTTGATTCGAGTCTTGATCCGTCAGTGTGAATATCAAAATTATTTCCTGTTTTGATTTTTTTCAACTTGAATTTCATTTCATTTTTCTTAAGTGTGAGGTTGTATTCTTTTAGTACTAGTAGCCATTTCGAATAAATATTGTCTTTCGTTTCCTCACAGTGCTTGATACCATGTTTGAAAGCTTTCTTGACGAGTAAATTGTTACTGTTAGCAATTAAGGTCATGGTTCTTAGGTTCATTCTTTCAGAAAATTCTACAATAGATGGTAGTCCTAATCCACCTTTTTCTAATGGTAAGTGGAATAAGCTGGTTGGTGTTTTCCTGTCCATATATAGTTTTCTTCTAATTGCTCCTCTAATGGCTATATCAATTTGTTGTGCCTTTTTCAGAGGAATTAAGTTAATTTTAGAAAGGTGTGTAAATAAGCTAATAGCTTTAGCGTGAATAATTTGTTTAAGGTTATCTGGTTCAATTTTGAATAATGGGAGAAATTTCAAAGATTTGGTAAATTTTTCAATTTTGTTTTGGATATCTTGTCGAACCAGAATATCATCCCATGGATAATGTCCAAGTATCCTAAGGTTTTTTTGTTTAGGAATAGGTGTACCCTTAATTTTGGGAGATACTTTGCTTGTTTTAGGTAGTAGAGTTGCAACTGATTTCTTTGCATTTAGTTTAAAAAGTAGTTGACCTAGCCAGTCATGTATGTTATCTAGCCTGTCATTGTATTTGGCATATCTGTCACAGACAACATTCATATCATCTGCAAAGCAACAGAGTGCAATATCATTAGCACATAGTTTGTTTGGTTTGATTGGTATTTTCCATTTATCTATTGCTTTATCAATAATTAATTGTGTGATACAATCGTATATAAGAGGAGCCAATGGGCATCCTTGTGGGATTCCTCGAGTTTTTGTAAATTTTGTGGATAGATGATTATCAATTTCTAGGCTCAATTCATGGTTGCTATAGGCATTAATAATAAATTGAGTGAGTTCGTTAGGAAATTTACAATGGTCTAGTGCCATTTTAATCACTGACAATTCTACAGCATCATAAGCTCCTTCAATATCTAGGTTAACAAGAATGAAGGTTCTTTTCTTAGTTTTCATAGCTAATGATGATAGAAGGACACCATGATTTAAAGTGTTTCTGTCTGTAATAAATGCTTGTTGTCTCATATTTATATGAGATGATGCCCAAGATCTAAGTCGAAAGGCTATAATATTAAATAAAATTCTATAAAATGTAGGTAAAATAGTGATTGGACGAATGTCACTGAGAGAAGTGATATCTCTTTTAGGAATGAGTTTCACCCATCCTTGCTTCCAATCTTCAGAGATATCACCTATTCTTAGGCAATTATTAAATTCGTTCAATAAAATTTTCTGATTTTTTTCTGTGAGATGCTTAATAATATCCAGAGAAATTAGATCAGGACCAGGGGTATTTGATTTCATACGTTTTAAAGCTTTTTCCAATTCTTCTATATGGATCGAGTTGGTCCAATTTGGTCCTTCTTTAATAGTTGATCTACTTGGAATGAATGTTGGAAGTTGATTAGTCGAGGTAAACTTATTTGTAAAGTATTCTAAAATTTCCTCTTCTTCGAAATTAATATCTTTCCATTTAATTTCTTTGGAATGAACCATTCTATCAAATTGATACATTTTAGATGAAGTTCTATCATTGAATTCTTCTATCAATTTTTCCTTAATATGTTTTCCATTTTTAATATGAGTTTCTTTCAGTAATGTTTGTAATTCAGATATTTCTGATTGAGAAATAGTTTCATTATTTAATTTGTGAAGAATTTCTTCTTCCAAATCTTGAATTTCTTCTTTATAGGCTGTTGAGATTCGACCAACACCTAATCTATCAGTTTTGGAGCCATATTTGTTAATTTGAGTCAAGATAGCTTGATTTAACTCTTTGAAATTATCTATAGGAGACTTATTAATTTCTTCATATATTTTCTTTCTCTTACTCTTACTAAAGTAAGGTCTCCAGGTTAAGTTAGATTTAAATTCGAGATCTATATAGAAAGGAATGTGATCATTAGTGGTTAATGGAGGCATGAGCACTTCTTTAACTATTCTTATGTCTTTTGACACAAAGACATGATCAGGTTTCGATTCAAAAATATTAGATTGAACTCTTCTTATCCAAGTATTATTGGATGTTTGTAATTCGGTTAGTCTGAGTAGATTAAGTATCCATAGCCAGTCTTTTTCTCTTTTACTAGTGGGATTTCTTGTATCAATATTAATATCACCACTTAAAATAATATGTTCATCTTTAATTGTGAGGGCAGCATTAATAAAGCTATTAAGAGCTTCTTCCTCATTGTCATAATCATTATCTTCCACTAAGATAAATTGTGAAGATGTTAATTGGAATTCCACGACTTTCGAATCGTGTCCATTGTAATGTTCCAGGTACGAGATTATTATTTGTAATATTGCGCTTTCTATAATTATTTAGAAAGTGCATAGCTGCAGTACCTTTGCAACCTTTTCTTGTATTCATTAATGAGTTAAATAATAGGTACCCTGATCCAGAGTTTTTGACTTCTATTTCTAGTTCTGGGGTATTTAAGTGAGTTTCAGTTAAACTCATAAAGTGAATTCCATGTGTTAAACACATGGATTTCAATTCAGGAGTAACTGATTTATGGCTTGCGTGCTTATATAAACCATTTACGTTATAGCACGCTAGCCTTAAACTTGTTGTGGTTCTACTCAAGGTAGAGTAGATGGATTAGATGATGAACTTAATTCATCATCTAACATATTATTATTACTATTATTAGAATCCTCTAACATCTTATTATTAGGATTATTTAACATTTTGTTATCATTATTAGGTCTAATAATATTTGCTTGTTTAAGTATTTCAACTATATTATTAATATTGTTATTAGTGAGCATGAGCTGTTGAGTTAAATCTATAATACTTTTTTCAATTTTATCAATTCTATTATTTGCATTTGTGATATTATTATTATTATTATTATTATTATTATTATTATTTAACAATAGTAGTAGTTGGTAGTTGTCTAATTGGTTCATCAATAAATACGAGTTTATCAATAGGTGATAACTCTAATTGAGGAAGATATGGGTGTAATTTACTTTTCCTTTGGATTTTAGAATCCAATATTTGAATAGATGGCTTAAATTTAAATCCATTTCCACTATGATTTCTTTGTTTATCCTTTAGGGAGATAGATTTCTTGCAAAATTCATTCATTTCATCCATATCATTGTGTACAATTTTAATTAATTTGTATTTAGTTGTTCCAGAGCGGTTAGTTGTATCAGTAATGGTAAGATTGTTTTCTTGGAGAGTCTTATTAATTCTGGTAAATGCTTGGATAATTCCTTTTTTAATTTCATCATTAGTATAATTAATTGGAATAGAGCATTGAGATGTTGTCTCCTTGGTTTCATTTCTAATCTGTTCAATAGTTTTATATTGATTTAAACCAAGATTTTGTGCCATTTGAGAGCAAATAGTTTGATCCTCAAATGATATTCTAATTATAAATTGGTTATGAGAATAGTTAGTGTAGAGTTCCTCAACAGAAATATTATCTTCCAATATATATTTGCTAATAATATTTTCTAGCATTTTAAGGTGAGTAGTTTTACTGGAAGTAGTATGTGAAAGTGCTAAAGGTTTAGGATTAAAGATTGCTGGAGATGGAAAGCATTCTAATATGAATTTTCCTCCATGACTTCCTTGCACTAATTGATTGAAACACTCTTTATAACTGGTTTCATCAGGGCAAATTACATTAATAATATTATTACAGTATCGATTAACTCTAATGATTACAGAGTCACCGAGTAGGTCTGTAATTTGTTCAACAAATTCGTTAGTAACATCTTTGTAGCAAATTACATTAATTATTTGATTAAGATTGTAATTAGATTTACGTTTGTTAGGTCTAGTATTAGTTGCCATATTTCTTTTCATCTTATTAGTTGTTGATTTTTGTTTTGCTATTGTTTTCTTAATAGATGGCTGAGCTTTAATAGGAGCTAATCTTGTAATATCAGCATAACTGACAGTTCTATTTTTAGGATTACTATCGCATATTTGAACTGTCTCAGTCAAGAAATTTCCACCATTAATTAAATTTCTACTAGTTGGTAGATTTCTAACATTTACTGGATTTCTAGTAATAAATAGATTTTCATTTTCTGATGGTTGGGTATTGATCAGATTATTATTTACAGGTTTGATGGGATTATTATTATTATTATTCAATAACGGGTGACCATTACATATATTTACAAGTTGTTGAAGATAGTCACGGAGATTATTGTTTTCCTTTTGGTAGGTTTTAATTGCTCTCTCTAACACAAAAATCCTGTCAGCAAGCAAATTACTCCCTTCCGTATCCGGAGGATGGTCTTGTTGAGGTATTTTTTTCATCGTCGGTCAAAACAAAAAAATGCAAACAAGCAACAACAGCCCACTCGTACAGGTGACCGTCGGTATTGTAGCAAAGGTTTCGTCCAGTCTACTTGTTAAATTGCCAATTTGTCCTCTTTTCACAGCCGCATGCATTCTTCAATCTCACCAAGCCGATCATCAATTGGCCAAGCAAATTGGTGATAAACAGTTGAATACCATTACAATCCTGCAACAAATTAAACAAGATCAAGGAATTTCCAGTTGGTTCAGAGGATTTCCTGTTGAATTATTGAAAAATATCTTGACTGGCATGTTTTCTCCAATGTTAATGAAGATTTTCAATATAATCCCAAAATTTGATCCAAGCACTGACTTGGGAAAGTACTATTTGAGAAATGTAGTTGGTGGAGCTTTGATAGGAACTGCCATGGAAGCTCTTACAAGACCATTAGCCTATGTCAGATTTAAATTGGCATTTGACACAATTGGCAAGAGACAATATTCAGGTCCAATCGATGTTTTAAAGAAGACTATTGAAACCAATGGTTATTCTGCTCTATTTGTTGGTCTTGACGCTTCCTTAATCAAATTAATCGTATACAGATTTTCCTATTTTGTCATGTATGACATTTTGACAAGTGTCAATCCATATCCAAACGACATCAGGGCCAAATTCCTAATCGCCCAACTCATTTCATTTTCCAACTTTCTCATCTGCTATCCATTGGAAACTGTCGAAAGAAAACTTCAAGTTCAAGCTGACAAGAAGGAAAAAACTTTTTCTGGAACTTTGGATTGTTTCCAAAAAACTTATAAGGAAGAAGGAATTTCTGGATTTTTCAGAGGATGGAAGATTAGTATTGCTACCTCTTTGGCAATTTCTGGAGGTTTCATTTTGTACGATTTGATTACAAATTAGGAAACTTTGTTTCTAGAAATAGAAGGAGCTAATTATTTGATTATTTAATTTAATATTAAAATAAAAAATGGCATCAATGATGGTTGGGAGAGGTATTATCCTTTTAATTTTCATGTCAATTCTTGTGGTTCTAGTTTCTTCTAGTTTCCAACAAGATGAAGAAGAAACTTCCGATTTTTATTCAGTGTTGGATTTAACACGTTCAGCAACTATCGAAGAAATTAACGAGAAATTTAAAACCGTCAAGGAAAGATATGAACAAATTCAATCCTTGGTTCAAGACGAATCTCCACAATCAGACGAAACTCTAACACAATTCGGATTTAATCGGAGTGACTTTTCCCTCCTCACAGAACAATATTCCCAAATGACTAAAGCCTATGAAACACTCTCCGATCCAACACGTAAACAAATTTATGATCAATTCTTTCGAATAGGAATTTATCTCAGAAAGGAATGGGGATGGAAAGAAGAAGATTTGGAATTTTTGTTTAATTTACTTGTTGGATATGGAATTGCATTTGTAGTGATTGCATTCTTGATGGTAATTGTTGGAATTTTGCTGATTTTCTTGTTTGGATTAATAATTTGGGCATTTTGTTGTGTTTCTTCCAAACATTCAAATTCATTGGAAATACCAAAACAATTGGATCATTCAAAAGTATTGGAAAAGGATAAAATTGAATAATTAAATACTCAATTTTAATAATTATTTCATTACAAATTCACAAGAAATTAAATATTCAAATTTTCTTTATCAATTTTCGACCATTTATTTATATATATATTAAATATCAAGACTTTTCATGATTTCAATGCTTGATGAATGTAATTGTGAAATTGTTCCCTCAACAAGGCCCTTAGAATCTCACACAACAGCTCTCTTCCATAACTGGTCATAAAGTGCCCTCATCCGCACTTTAAGAATAAGGCATCATGAACTTCTGATTTGAGGTTTAGAAAAAACTCTTCACACAAGCAAGGAAACTTGCAAACTAGCAAACACAATAATATTCAAAACAGTTAACGTAAAAGAAAAAGATCAACCCAACTTGTATTGTTCTGCTACTGCTGCTAGAGTTTGTTTTTTGTATTATCAATTCAATAATTGGAAGCAGAAGAAGAAGAATATTAAGTGCCTTAATAAGACGGAAGATAATTTACCTTGTACATTTATTGACAAAGAAAAGATGGACGATTTGTATGGATACAATGAAGATGAGAAGGCCTTACAGGAGTTTTTGGCTCAAAAGATGAAAACAACTCCAACAACAGCTCAACAATCATCAGCACAATTCAATCATCAGAGTTCGAGAAATATATTTGCCAATTCTTCCATCATGATGGCAAACAATGGAAAGATTCCACTGAATGCCAATGGCTTCTCTTCATCATCCAGAAAAATTCAATTAAGCAATGATGATGATGATCGGGAATTAAGGGAATACATTGCACAAAAGAAGGAACAGATAGCAACAACAGGTGGCGCATTGAATAGCCAGAGCTCGAGGAATATACTGGCTGGCTCTGGAGGTACCATGATTAAAAAGATAACCATACAAGAAGCTCAACCTGAAGTTTCCTCACCATCAGCAATTTCTCTTCAAAATTCTTCATCACCAAAAAGCACATTGAATAGTCAGAGTTCGAGGAATATTCTCTCTGGTGTGAATTTCAAACCAACTCCAAAGAATAACATGAATTCTGGTAGTGGAGGCAGTGTTGAGATAAGCTCCTCCACTCAACAATTACTCGATGAACATCAACTAGCTTTTGCAGAATTCTTGGCAAAGAAGCAAAATCAACAGCAACCAACAAGCTCTGTATCATCAGCTCCACTCGATTCCTCATCAATCAATACATCAAGTTCTCGGAATATTCTGGAGGGTGTGGATTTAAAGCCAAGTTTTCGATTGATTAGAGATAATTCAATAGCAGGCGAGTCATCAAAACCAAAAGGAATACTCATCAGAGAGGGATCTTCCTTACTTGTTACAAAGGATATTCTTCAACAACAGGCTCCTCCTCCTCCTCTGGTTTCATCAAATTCACAAATGATTAAGAGAGGAACTCTCCAGAGAGAAAATTCAGTTTTTACCTCAACAACAGAAAAGACACCAATTACTGAAATGACTTCCTCTAATAGGAGAGCAACCTCTGTTTTACAAAGAGAGAATAGTCTGATGATTGCCTCTCAAAATCCAAGAGGAACTCTCCAGAGAGAGAACAGCATCATGACAAGTGGAGCACCTCGAGGATTTTTACAGAGAGAAAACTCTGTCAGGAATCAGTCGTCATCTTCTGAAAGACCTCGTGGTCAACTTCAAAGAGAAAATAGTGTAGTGACGAGATCTTCTGAGCTTCCAAGAGGGGCACTTCAAAGAGAGAGTAGTGTCTATATGAGAGAAGCTAGTTCTGTACCAAAACAAAGACCAACACCAACAACAAACACCACTCAGGAACGACCACCTCCTGTGGATAGAGGAATGTCAAGAAATGATCAAGGATACAAACAGTCAATTAATCAAAGATTCCTTTCAAAATTGAAGCAACGATTGGAAGAATCTGATGGAAACTTTTCTGATACAACAAGTGAAATTTCAATCAGGTCAACAACAGATACTACTGTATTGAGTCAGAGAGAAATTTGTGATGAAGTTGGATTTACACATCAGGTAGAATTCTCTCAATTGAATTATTTAGTTCATCAATTTGTTCATTGTGGATTTCCAGTTCTTGTTTTTGACAAACTTGGATCCATTGAGTTTCTTAATAAGGAAGCAGAGGATTTATTTGGAGTTTATTCATTCAGTGCAATGGGAGAACATGTTAGTGAATTATTCTTGGATGATGCCTCCGTTGAACTTCATCAAGCCATGTATGAATTCTTGGGTCCAACAGAGAATAGCACTCTGAAGGCAGATAAAATTGGATCTGATCAGAACTATCTCGATGATATTAAGCCATATAGTCAATTGAGTGAGGAAGAAAAAGCAACAAGAAGGAAATCACTCTCAGAGGAACGATATCTCAGAGCCAAAGCTACCATGCTTAAACAATTCTTCATTGTAACTGCAAGAATTATTCCAATTAAGAAACTTCAAGAAATTCACTTTTGTGTCTATTTGAAATTCTTCAAGGAAATTGATAATGAACATCAGGCAGCTGTTACAAACTCTTTCAAACATGCTATTACTGATCTAAGTATCATTCCAGTCATTACAATTAATGACAAGGGAATTATTCAAGTTTTTAACAAGGCAGCTTCATCTACATTTGGATATGAACCAAAGGAAATTGTTGGAAGAAATGTCAAGATTATTTGCAACAGTAGAGATAGGTTGAAACATGACAGTTATTTGGATAGATGTCGAAGTAGAGAAAATGGCGTTGTGGATGTAACACGGAAAGTGAAGGGAGAAACCAAATCTGGAAAGATCATTTCTTTGGAAATTAAAATTTCACAAATTGTCACTGATGGAAAACCATCCTATGTGGCCTATCTCAGAGATTACAAATCATTGTCAACACCAGAAGAACACATGACAAGAATTGCAGAAAAGATTTTCCCAAAAAGTATTGCAGAAAGATTGAGCATGGGCCAGACTGTCATTGACACAATCGATTCCTGCTCCATGTTATATTGTGATATGGTTGGTTTCACTGATTTCTCTTCAAGAAAATCACCAAAAGATGTTGTCAAAATCTTACATGACATTTTCACACTCTTTGACAATGTTTGTACTGAACTGAATTTGGAGAAAATCAAGACCATTGGTGATTGTTACTTTGTTGCTTCAGGTCTTTCGAAGAGTGAGACCAATCATGCAGATAACATTGTAAAGGGAGGTCTTGCAATGATTCGAAACATGAAACAATATACTACCTACACAAATACTGATCATTTATTATCAGTTCGATTGGGAATTCACACTGGAAATGATGTGATCGCAGCAGTTGTTGGAAAAGTGAAACGAACATATGATTTATTTGGACCTGCAGTTGAAATTGCTCAAATGATGGAAGCAACAGGAAAGGTCAATCAAGTTCACATCTCAAACTCAACTTACAAGGAACTGAGAAGTGAAAAATCAAAATCTCTCTTTTCTGAAAATCTAATGAAAGGAGAAGAGATTGCATTGGATAAATATTCAAGTCCTATCAATATTCCATTGGATACTTGGATTACTCAAAGTATATATAATTGAAATGAATGAAAAATGATGAAAAAAACTTCGCTTGTCAAGAGTTATTGGAATCCCTGGTGATCTTGTTGGTACCAGATTCTGTTGCAAGGTTTGGTTAGTGATCTAGATAACATTTCATTCATTTGACTTTTCACTTGAAACACCTGACAATGGATGATCAATAATGTGCAGAAACATTTACAAATGACAGTACTGCAAATAATTGACAAGAGTGCCGACGATTCGAAATAATCGAATACCACTCGCCAAGAATAAAACCAAAAAGTAATTTCGGTAATTTGGTTTATTCATGATACAATACCAAGGAAGGTTTTGATAAAAATCAACTTATTCATTTACCTGTAATCTTGGTTTTGGAACGAATATCTTGAATTTTCATCTTCTTTTGGAATGCAATACTTTGCTTGAATCTGGCATGGCAATCCAACAAGTGGATGGCAACTTCAGTTTGAAGTTTGTCGAATAGTTCGTCACTCAAATGGTCTGATTGTCCTGTATTGAAATGATCCAATTTCATCTTGACATCTTCACACAAATGGCTTGTGACAACAAGTGCCTTTTCTCCATGTTCATCAATAAATTCTGTGAAAATTTCAAAGGCAACCTCATACTTCTTTTGTTCAACTTCCTTGAGATCGGATTCGAGGGACTTCTTTTCTGTTTGTGTTGGGTGACTACTGTCATAAAGTTTGACTTGAATATCGAATGAGTCATTACAGAATTCCTTATAGTAATGAATCTTTTCCAAAAATTCAAATGATTCCAAACATCTTTCAGTTTCACAATGCTTTCTAAAGAGTGCTTTGAGTGCATGATCCTGCAGTGTGTCGAGTAACATGACAGCATTTGCCTTTTTGAGACGTTTTTGAGAAACACCTTCTCTATTGATGGCCATAATAAAGATGGCCAACACAATTGGAACAACCAGCAGAATTGAAAAACCAATGAGACCCATGTTGACACTTGAAGAGGTCAACAAGTAATCATTCTTGTTTCTTGCCAATTCCTTTGCATAGGTCAACAAGTTAGAAACCACATTCTTCCATCCAAGAGAGTAGGAAGTATAATTCTTACTTTCAATGAGAGTGATGGCTTCCTTCTGCTTGCCTGATTTTAACAGGTTTACCACTTGTTGTTCATAGGGATTGACTGGAATTGCGCTAGAGTTGAAGTATGTAGAACCATTGAGAAGTCTGAGGAAAACATCGGGTGGGAGGGCATCAACGATCGAAGCAATAGCTGCAACGGCCTTATCTTTAGTTGTTTTCCATCTGGAAATATAGGGTTCGGTTTGATTAGAATACACGGCAATCTTTAGTGAAGAAGCAGCTACTTCACTCATCAAGTTAGCATCAGCTCTGAGTATCAACAATTCAGTTTCGTTAGTAGTGGAGACGGAGAAGGCAACTGAAATCACAACTGCCATGGCAACAAAGGCAATAATGTTGATCATCATACCTAGAATTGACAAGACACGAATACAGTTTAGCTCCACAGTACCACAACAAGTGGCAACTGAAAACCCGCCTGATGTCTTTGATGTCTTAGAGGTTGCTTTGCTTTGGTAACTATTTACAGTTTTGGTATCGAATGCTTGTTCTTCTTGTGTTATCATTGTGACTGACTTGCTATTGTTTGGTAACTTTTTCACAAGCTTATCATCAGAAATTAGGTTAGTGGTGCTGGATCCAGCTGGATTCAACGATTGTGGTGAAGTTGGAATTTCAAAATCACACTTTGATGTTGGCTTTTTCATTGGTGACTGACAATCAAAGTTAACTTCAGCAGTAGTGGATAAGACGTCATCACAATCACTTGGTGTTCTAGTTTCAGAGGATTTAATATGTTCTTCAGCAGAGTTAGGAGAAATCTGGTTATCCTTTATATCTGCCAATTCGATTTCACACTGTGTTGAAACACTGGCTTGCGGCTGATTATTGTTGACAGTTAATGACATTTGTTGTGGAGAATTCATTCTCTCTGTCGTTGTGGTTTCTGAAGTAGTAGAAGTGCTATCCCCACCATTCGAGGATGAAGAGTTATTCGATGTCATCTAAAATGTTTTTTTAATATTTTGCTTCTCTGCCAAACAACAACATCTGTTTGATTATTGAACAACACACAAAGGATGAAAGTAACAAAATATTTTAGCAAAGCTCCTTTCACAGTCCATACCCAAATTTTACGGGTTACTCTCATAATTAGTGAGAAAGTCAAAAAAACATGAAGTGCAAATTTCTTCTTGAGAAGGTACTTGACATGTTTGGAATCATTAAAAAGAAGCGTTTTGGACTCTTCCATATAATAATCATTTTCTTTGGTATTTGGCCGTCTCTAAGGTAATCTAAAGCGACATCAAGGCTTCAAGTTGGTGCATTTTTTTCTATTTTGTTTTGTTGTAGATTTTGGATAATTGGCGGGAAATAATTTATAAGCCGAATTGTAAAGTGAGATGAAGATTCTTTGTTGATATTTGTTAGTTGTGGTATGAATACACATGTAAGTCTGGAATGGAAACCATTATCATGATTTTCAGTAAAGAATCCTGTGGTTTTGTAATTAACCGGTAAGTTCAGTTGATATCTTTTGATTACTGACATTTGTAATGTGTTGATGAGTTATTTACAGTAATCTCGTGGAAAACGTGCTGTGTCAATTACTGGATAACCTTAATATTTTACACACAAGGAAAAACAAACAAATTTTCATTGTAAACTTGAAAAATTCATTCAAAAAAAATGTCGCAACGAGATGTTCAGCATTTACTCTCACTCTATATCGATCATCACTTGGAAAGACTGCAGAAAAACGATCCTTTACTAATTAATTTATTTAAATTATTTAAAAATTCGAAAATTTGTGATGATGATGATTTCAATCATTCCGAGAGTGTTCTTGTTGATTCCGAATGGATTATTGGGCAGCTGGAAAGGCTTGTTGAAGAATATGGATCATGTGAGTTTTGTTCTAATGAGGGTTTTCCACAAAGTTGGCTCTGGAAAGTTTTATGTATGAATGAGAAAGTTGACTATAACAATGAGCGAGTGATTAGAGATGAAGAAAGAGAAAGAAAGGATTCGGATTTGGCCAAGATGGGAGAATGGCTATTGAAGAATTATAAAGCAAATGCAAATGAAATATATACAAGGGACTCTTGGGAAGCTTATCACATTCTCTATGTTTGTGCAAAAAGTGGAAGTTTGGATAAAGTTAGAGTATTGTTGAAGTATGGAGCGGATGTGAATCACTTCTCCAAGTTGAGATACTATCACGAAAAACCTATTTCTATTGCTTTCAGAAATGAATTTTTGAATGTTGCGAAAGAATTGTGTGGTGGAGGATATCATGAATTGTTTGAGATTAATTGGTACGAATTAATGGATGGATTTGAATATAATTGTATGGAAGTTGTTGACAGGGAAAAGAGTATTGAAGCCTACCTGGATTTCTTTTCTGTAGAATATGTAAAAAGTGAAAATCAAATCATACCGGAAGTAATTCAAGCTTTAGACAATTTTGTTAATGAATATCAAGATGAGCAGGGAAATATCATTGAAGAGTTCAATGGTAAATGTAATAATTTGAGGAAGAACTCATTAATGGAAAAATTGAAAAATCAACGCAATAGATTGACCGATTTGGTAATAATTTGTGAAGAATATTGAACAAATAATACATTTATTAATCCAACACTGGTAATTCATTTGGATCAATTTTATAGTTGGCTCTGGCATAATCACAGAAAGTTCTCCAAATTGGTTTCTCATTCTCATCAACCTTTCCGCCCATCTTTTCCAATGATTTAGTCATGCCATCCATGTAGGAAGGAATCTGCTTCATGTACAACTTAATTCCAATATTATTGATTATGAAATCCTTTTGTAAGATTCCACCAACATTGAACATTTTGATGTCTGTGAAACGTGTGGAATTAGCTCCACATTTTTGGAGAATGGCTCCTCCAATAGTCATGCATCTGTTTTTCTGTTCCTTTTGATTATTTGCAATGTCACAAGTCTTGAATAGATAGACAGCCTCAACCAATTCAGAACCCACAAATTTTCCCTTTGTGGCAAAGACAGTTTCCAAGTAACGTTTCGAGAAGAATCTTCCAAAATCCACTGTACAACTTCTCACCACACTACTATACTTTTTCAATGAATTGCTGTTATCCAATTCCTTGTAATCTCTATAATCACCAAAGATTATCATTAAATCCTTTGCATCGTATGAAAAGAAAGCTTTCGTACACTTTTCAATACTCATATTTACAGTGTGGACATATTTCTGGATTTTCGTTCCTGTAACAGTTGTGTAATTCTCCTTGGATGAATAGACATGACAGGAACCAAGTTTCGAATGTTTAGAAAGTTTCCAATCACTCGTATGCTCAGCCAAATGATAAATAAATTCAAAATCCGAATCTAGAACAATCCTATTGTTCATATCCTCTTCTTTGTAAACCAATAAATCTCTATATTTAGCAATCTTATCTTGTTTGGCTTTCAAGTCAACGAGGAGGAATTTAGGAAGTGTTAGAATATTATCTTCAATCCAGTTTTTACAATATTTAGTTTCGTGTTTTTGAAAGTAAAAGAAAAATTCTTTCAAATCTGAATAGAACATGTTAACTATTAAACCCAATTGACCATTATCAATGTCAATCTCTTGTGCTATGTCTTTTCCTTCCATAAATAATTTGTAATTAGCTTGTTGTTTCGAAAACCAGTTTCGAATATATGCATGTTCAGAGAAAAGTGGAATCATTCCTTCATTTTCTGATTGAATCATATCAAATTGCAATAAGAAACCATTCTCAACTGCTGTATTCTGAATAATCAATCCTTGACAATTCGAATCTTGTATCAACTCGAATATAAAACTATTCAATTTCGAATAAAATATCTTTCTCTCAAACTTGATAGGTTTCTTCCTCTTGGAATCGTAAAATCTGTCAAGAAATTGCAATTTTTGCAAATTCAATGTGGCACAATTTTTCAACTCACCACTCGAAATGTGATTTTCAAATTTACAACGTAATTCATCGAGTGGAGCAATGTCAATTGGTAAATTGGACGAAAGGTTGGTTGTGGTGTTGGTGGTTTTACTTTTTGATGAATTTGCCGAATCATGACTTCTAAAGCTTGATAATGAGTTTCGGTTTTCTTTCGACAAGAGATTCGTATAGCCAATGACTGCTTCAAGTGGAATGACTAATAATTCATACCCATCACGTTGTTTCCTTGATGTGGCTGCAGCAGCTGTTGAGGTGGAGGTTGGCATGCTATTGTTGTGTGTTGACAATTTTTTTAATTTGGACGAAAGAGAGCGAAAGTTGTCTAAACTTTTATCTACCAAAAATTGGCTTTGAGTTTCTTATTTTGTGCAGGATAAGTGCTACATACCAAATATAGACCCGGTTTCGACAATAACTGGTAATTACATTGATAGAATCGACTACTTTCGAATAAGAAAGCAACTACTTGGTATCTATCAATTGAGTTATCGCTGCATGAAAATAACAATGATGGTTATCTCTGAATACCAGATCTGTATTTTTTGGAAAAGAGATCTTGTCAATTAGTATAAATTATTCGAATGTTCTTTTGATTGTTCTAATGGTATGCAATGTTTAGAATATAAAAATGCATAGAGTGCACTAGTCAACTGCATATCTACCATTATTATTGATGCTCGCGCGATACTTAACAGACAAGTTTCGGATAAGGAGTTTAGTCAATCGTACAAAATGCACGTTAGATTCATTTATAGAACATTGACCTCCCTAGCTCATAATTCAAAGTCCAAAACAAAAGAAACCATTTCTCTGCTAACAAAATTCATTTTATACAATCACTTGATCATCGACAACTCACAAACTATACCTTTCGTATTCCACCAAATTTTATTCGAATCCAATTACAAATTATGCATCACGTAAACAAGATTAGCATAACTTCCCATATACTGAGAACTAGCCATCAACTCATCTGACATTCTCAAAAATGTAAAACTAGAAATTGACTTGCCGTCACTAATCGACTGTTTTGCAATTTGTTGATTTGCTGCGTAATTTCCCAAAATTTCCAAAGCATTCTCACCTCCATATTTCAATCCCAAATTGAAAGCTGATTCTCGTGTGAGGGCAACCAACTCTTCTGGACCACATGCACAATCGGAGGGTTGTTCTCGATCTTTCATTTCCAAACATGTAAATTGGAATTCTACATTGTGTTTTTTGAACATTTTGGCAATGTCAATATAACCATTGTAATGGATCGTGTTGTAGTAACCGGCCGTGAGTTCAGCTGCGTGACTCCATGTATAATACCACCAATGAATGCCTGCTATTTTGGTTGCCAATTTGCTTGATTGACCAAATACTGATCTAGCTCTTCCCAAAATGGCATCACCATGTTGAATAAGTTTGGCTGTATACCATCCAATAAAGAATTTACCATAACTGGAATCATAATTATCAAAAGTATTCTCAGAGAAGAAACCAGTTTCGAATGGCCGAGAGTTGTAATTGCCAGCATTGGCCGGACCTGTCTTTCCCCATTCTGGATGACCTACTTCTCTCGCTGCCTTGGCCAAATCTTGCAGCATATATCGATCATAACTAATCCAGAAAGTATTCGAAAATAATTCATAAATTTTTCTTGTGTTATTGAACAGAAACATTGAAAACAAAAACTCACCATTGAAATGCGCCAATTCCAGGAAAACTCCACATATTATCTTGCAACTGATAGGAGGGATATCTCATTTCTCCAGCAGGTCCTAGACCAATCTCAATCGTATCAATTACTCCACCCTTAATAAACGAAGAAAATGTAGCATTGAATTGAATCATAACTTGTTCGTACATTTCGAGAGGAGTTCTATTTCTTCTCGAATCATTGCTTGGAAATAGTGCTTCCGAATCAACTCCTAGCGAAAGATACTCCCTGTCTCTGTGTCCATTCTGGTCAGTGTAGAAAATCTCTGGATTTTTATCACCCACCACTTGATGAATCCACAATGGCAATGGAATGTAGCATGCATCACCTACATTGGTTCCACATTGATGAAAGGAAAGAACTGGCTCCACCTTTAAACCCACCTGTCGACACATGGTAAACAGTTGCATGTAGGCATTGAAATTGTATTGTTGGGGAGATGGTTCAATAATTCCCCACCAAACGTCAATCATTATTCTAGTTGATGACATTGAAATTAATTGAAATATTCAACACAATCATCAAACTTACCCGTCTGTTCCTACTTGTTTTACTCGTTGCAAGTAATCGTAAATTTTCTCTGGATTATTCAACGATCCGTCTGAATTCACTGTATTGAGTGGCATCATGATATAAACTGGAACATAGAGTGAAGTCACGAGGCCAATAATACTGTTATTTATTAACAATAATATGAGGAGGAGATGAGCTCCGGAGAAAGAGTGCAGTTGTTGGGTCATGCTTGTTTTTTTTTTGAGATTGTTAAGGGATTTTTCAGGAGTCAAACGGAGTTTGACAGCTTTCAGACTTGCAAAACTATTTTCTTAGTTCCTCTAGATCAGAGAAGAAAACAATTCTATTCGAAAGAATGATAGATAAAAATTGGATTCAAAGGAATATCGCTTGACTCTTGCATTTGGTGTAAATTAGTATTTATTTCTTCTTTGAATCGAAAGAATTGAATTATTTATTTCTTTGAATTTAAATCGATACCAAAACTAGTTTATGGAATTTTTCCATTTTTGAATCCAACTTGACAAATTACAGATAAATGAAGAAAAATCCAACCACAATGAAAATATAGACAAACACCAGAGCCAGTCCGTGGAAGTAATTACTACGTCCATCTCTACTAATGTAATTCAACATGAGAACTGAGAAGAAGATGGCCATCAAATTGAATTGAGGGAAAGTAAGGGAAAAAATCATATTTTCATTTCCTTCAAAGATGAGGAAGGATCCCAAGACAAGAGCTGGAATTTGAAGGAGAGAAATTTGAATAGCAGCAACGTTACCAATTTCCAAAGCAAGTGTAACATTGTCCATCCAGGCAAATTGAATTGCATTGAGGAATTCGCCCATACTTGGCACAGTTGCAATGAAGGTTAATCCAGCAAATTCTGCACTAACTCCAATACTTTCAAAGGCAGGTTCTGAATTTGTTGATGAACGAGTTAACAATTTCATTTAAATATTTGAGAAATATAGTAAAAAACAAACTTACCAAGTGCTGAAGTCATAACTGCAACGAACGAATATGCTGCAGTACACAAAATGAGAACTAAAATAGCCAACCAGATAGGCCAAATACTTTCCTCCTCCTCTTCTTCTGTTTTGTTCGACTCGTCTTTTTCTGATTTAATTAGAGATTGGTCATGTCCTTCGCTGTCAGAATCTTTCAGATTTTCCATTGACGCCTTACTAGCACTCTTATTATCATCTAATTGATCTCCTTTTGTTGAGTTTGTTTCCTCTTGTTCTTGGTCATCTTCTGGCTCTTTTTCTTGGTGTTCTCCTTCTCCAGAGAATCCCTTCTTTGGTGGTTTTTGCATTAAGAATCTGTGGGTTCTCAAACTGTAGAATAATCCGAAAAAGTAGGCAAATGGTAAGATAATTGCTGCTGTGAATGCAAGTGGTCTCACCTTGTTTTCATAGAGAGGATCATGGACAAAGTCTTCCAATGAAATATCACAACCAACACACCGAATACTAAAGGTACTGTTGTTGGTGAAATTACTCACTGGAGTATAATTACTGGTCAATAATAAATCTGCAGATTTTAAGTCCAATAAGGTGTGATAATTTTGAATTTCATCCATTGGTGAGAAGGAGCGAGGAGCAATTTCGACAGGAGCCCCATAAATTGTTCCAATTGTTGTCTTTTTGGTAATTTCTTTAAGGTTCGCTCCATGAACTGATTTGTTGGGCCTCTTGTACTTTCTACCATACAAACTCTTAAAGCTACGTTTAGCAGTATCAAACCAAGAGGAATCAGCTTCAGGAGGATTGTTGACTCCTTCAATATTGGATGAAAATGATGAATAAGGTGCTGTACTAGTTGATAATAGTCCTTTCGAATAAATATCTGGCTCTTCCTTCGTTCTATTGTATGGCAAACCATTCAAACATTGGCCACATTTCAATTGCTGAACACCAAATGACAAGTAGTACAAACATGGCAAGAAGGCACCAACAACTGCAATGAATAACAAGATGCTGGAAACACCTGCAGCATATCTATTAAAGTATTGTTCCCTGTATCTAAGACCTCCACAGCCCATGGCAAGCCCTGGAGTAAGTAAGACAGCACCTAAGATTGCACCACTTACAGAGTTCACAACCACACCCTGCAACCCCTTGTACAGAGCTAAGAAGTATAATATCAGTTCAATTATACTACCAAATGTGGCATTCAACAATGCTCCAAAAACAAATGAAGTTTGAGCAACAATAGATTCAACACAATGGCCAATAATGAAAGCAAGAGGCATGGCAGCAACAATTGACAAGGCAAAGATGACCATACTATATTTGGTTGTAAAGTCATCTTCCATACCATAATGAAGTCCAATAGTTAAGGCAACGAGAGGAAGCAAGTTGATGAGTGGAACTCTAATAGAGAATAATTTCATCTTGAATGCTTTGAAAGTGAAAGGATCAACCATGTGAATGGATTTATCTTAGGTTTCTTCCTTCTTCTCTTCATCATTATCTTCGTTATTAATTGAATTGGAATTTGATGTTTCCACTCTCCTTGTAATGGTCAAATCAATAAAACTTGGCAAGAACATGTTCTTGTTAATACTGAAAATGAGTTTTGAAATTGGAATTGGTATAATTGGGAACCAACACATAATGACAATAAATGATTGTACAAAAGTCATTGGCAGTCCAATAAGTAACACCCAAAACAAGTGTTTCACTAACCTTGAGATTGGATACTTTTTCTTTTGCTTTTCTGATGAGGTGTTTGAAGAAGATAACAACCCAGTTCTTTCTCCTGCACCACTGGTTGTCTGCTCTATCAAATATCCAAAGAAAACTCTCTTGTTAAACGGATTAAGCATAAAGAAGGATAATTTAAATAAGGTTTTGCCATAATCAGCCCCAAAGACTGTAATGAAACTCAATCCAGAGAATAAATTAAATATCAAAAACAATAAAACTCCAAAAGTGATAGTATAGATAAATCTCATTACAATCTTTAACTTTTCCACAAAGGCAGCATACTTTTCCTTCATCCACTTCTTGGCTCTGTACGAAAACTTTTTCTTTGCTGATTCACTCATTTCATCTTCATCTTGACTCATTCCACCTGAATACATTAAATCATCCTCTGATCCTCCAATAAAAGCTCCTCTTTCAGGATCAAAAAATAAGGCACGTCCATCGTGGAGCATATTTTCATCTCTCGAAAAGTCAAATACTGATTTCATTCTTCTAATTGAATTTCTACGTTTGAATTCTTGTTGAGTGAGCTTAGAACTAGGACTCACAGCAGAACCTGGATAAAAAGACATGGAACGATCCATAGTTCTTCCTGTGAAATTTGATCTCGTAGCTGATCGATGCATTCCAATAGTTTCAAAATCATAGAAAGAAGATCTATTTCCCAAATGTTCCATTGTATAAGCTACAGATTTTGCTGATTTTCTAATGGATGGCCTTTTTGGTGTTTCCTCAATCACATCTTGATCTTCCAAATCCATTAATCCCTGTGAATTAGTTCTCGTACTAATCACAGAAGCAGCTCTATTATCATCTCCATTCGCAGATGAATCTGATTTACTATTATCATCATCGGACGAATCTCCCTCAATCATATCATCCGATAGATATCTCATTCTCAATGAATTGGAGGCCATCACATGATCTGGTGGAGTTTCTGGAATAAAGCTACTGTTACTAGAAGGTTTAATACTAATACTAGTACTCTTTTTTGAAGAGGAAGCAGCAGAGGATGAAATTGCCTCATTGGATGAAGATCCTCGGAAGGAAACGTTCTTCTTCCCTCCTGTTGGTGATGGGACATTCTGTTGTTTTTGTTGGGTATTATCAGTAGAGGAAGAGAAGGTAAGTTTCTTCTTAGTCTTTTTGTTTGATGATGATGAAGGGGAGGAATCTATTGTTGAAGATGGTAAATTATTATTATTAGGATCCATTCTTGTTTTCTCAATAACAATGATGAGAAGAAGGATCTATTAACAAAATAGAGGATTAATCAATACAATCAAAATAATAATAAGTGTTGAGTTTTTTGATGAACGAACAACTTAATAGGATTGGTGTGTTG
>NW_003163241.1:58959-67868 GCF_000004985.1 Naegleria gruberi | reverse complement strand
GGTGGATTTGAATTTAAAGAAATTTATTCGTGAAGAGAATTATTGATTGTATTGTCTTCTGGAACCACCTCCTCTTGAATTCACGTTACCACCTCCTCTTGCAAATGGTTTTCCTCTTCTTTCAAAATTATTGTTAGGGCCTGATGAAGAAGAACCTCCTCCTGATGTGTATGGAGATGAATTGTTGTTATTGTCTTGTTCAAAGAATTTCTTTCTTCTATTGATCTTTTGCATGTTATCGATAAGCTTTTCCATTTGCTTGCCTTGAGCTTCTGATGAGCTCTTGAGGACAGCTGTAGTACTATCAGAGGAGAATTGCTTGGAACCATGTGCATTTCTACTGCAGACAGCCTTGGTATTCTTATCAATAATCTTCTTACTGAACTCATTATTGATCAAATTTTCATCCTTTTCCCAAATATTGTAACAAATAATTTCAAGAGGAACAGACGAGGTATTAATGTCCAAATCAACAAGAACTTGTTTAAGTGGTTTGAGCTCAATAGTTTTGTTATGTTGAGAGGCAACAGGAACAGAGTCTGTAGGAGCTGAATTTTCGTCATCATCCACAGAAATAAGGGCTTGTGAAGCACCAGACCAGGTGATGGTCAATTTTTCAATAATAGTACCACCAATAACTGGAGCATCTTCATCTTCACCACTTTGAGATCCTAATTTCAAAATACTGTTTGAAACAAGGCTTTCCATTTCAATTTCGTCCATCTTGAGTGTGGTAGGAGTTGGGGAGAAGTGCTTCATAGCATTAACTTGGAGTTCGAGACCGTATTTTGGTACAAAGAGGGTGAAACTTCTCTTACCCATAGACAAGACAACTGCTTCAACTCTTTCAACAGACTTGGAAAGTTTTGGCCACAAATAATATGCCAAGTATTGCTTTTCGCATTCGTCTTGGAGTAATCTTGCTCTATAGGCTTGATCATTAAGATGTTCAGCAATGGAGGAAATTTCTTGAGCTGACAAGGAAGTTTCTCTCTTACTGAGAATAGATTCATCTGATTGATTCATTTCCTTGAGTCTCTTTTCACGAATCATTTGAAGCAACAATCTGTGAACAACCAAATCGGCATATCTTCTGATTGGAGAAGTAAAGTGAGTGTAGAATTCCTTGCACAAAGCAAAATGCCAAGTATTCTCAAATTGCTTCTTAGGAACCATTCTCTTGGAGCCAATATCTGTTGGTTCAACAACAATTTCCTTAGTAGTTTCTTTTCCCTTCTTACAATCTCCAACAGTGGCGTATTGAGCCAATTGCATTTCTCTCAAAAGACTGTGTTGAATAGTATGCATCAATGTTGGATAATCCTTGGTGGATTCAATGAGGAGATTGATAATGTTTTGAATTGTAATTGGCTTCTCATTGTTTTCAGCTCCCTTTGTTACATGTTTAACGCACTTTTCCAACTTATCTAAAACGTGAGCCTTTTCCTTTTCTGCTTCAACTGCAATACCTGATCTGGTAACATTGTCAAGCTTCCACTTGTAAATCTTATCAGCAAGCAATGAAACAGTGACAGCCCATTTTTCAACCTTTGGAGAGGAGTGAACTCTCAACAAGGTTGCATCACCAAAATGATCATTCAAAACGGTAGCAGCAAGTTCGTTAGCAACCAACATCATTTCTTCAATGAGCATGTGGGATTCATTATGTTCATCACAGGCAACCTTCAATGGGAAACCTTTACCATCCATGTCACATTCGAAACGAAGTTGTTCGTTTTGCAAGAAAATACTTCCCTTATCAGCTCTTTGCTTTCTCAACTTTTGAGAAAGTTCATTGAAAATTTGAACATCTTCATAAATTTCATCCAAGGTAAAAGAGCCATAGACAGCTGGGACTTCTTCTGGTTCAAGACCATATCTACGTTTTGGATCAGTCTCATTTTGACCATTAAAGAACTTATTCTTGTAGTGAACAATCATCTTTTGGGCTCTGTTGTAGTCCAAACGACATGCGGATCTCATCATGCATCTATTAAACTTGATACTACTCTTTTCAATGGTAGCAGTTTCTCTATCAATTACAAATTCAACAGCAACACCAAAACGATTGACACCTCCGTGCAAACTGCAAAGATTTTGAGACAATGAAGGATCAAGCATATGTTCAACACTATTGACCATGTAAACACTGGTACCTCTCTTTCTGGCTTCCTTATCAATTGGTGAACCTTCAGGAACAAATTGAGAAACATCAGCAATGGCAACAGTGACTAAGAATTTACGAACACCAGCATATGGTTTACGGTAGGCATCATTGTTAAGTTGTTGGCCATTCTCAAGAATTGGTTCAATGGCGATAGCATCGTCAAGATCTCTGGATTCAGTAGGATCGATAGTGAAAATTCTTCTCGATTCTCTCCAGTCTTGAATTTGAATAATTTCATCTGAAGAAACTGATTCAAGTTTGATATCACTGATAGTATCACCAATGTTTGCAACTTGATTTTGACCATAATCACTTCTTCTTTTAACATCATCTGCATGAGTTTCGAGACCAGATTTGGCCACGACACTTCCTGCAGTAGATCCTGCCATGGATTGACTCATAACAGAACTTGAAGTTGCAGAAGTAATTTCCTTTTCAGTGTCTCTATCAACCTTTCTTTCAGAGAAAATATTATCAAACATAATTGGACAGTATTGAAGGAGGAGAGCTCTCTTTAAACTCCACAAATCCTTCTTCAAACCAAGGCAACCAATAATAGCACCCTTAGGGAAGTTTGAATTCTTATTCCAAGGTTTCATTTCAACAACGAAAATACCTTCTTCCAAAGTAATAGATTTGGCATTGAATTGTTTTTCAAATTCTTCGAAAGGAACGTTGAGCTTTGGATAGGTCTTTTCGAGTGGTAACAGCCATCTGTAACCTCTAATATCATCTTGAGCCATTAAAGTACATGGGAAAATAGATGGTGATTTCTTCTTCAAGATCGAAACAACAACACCAGTTATCATTACATTTTCATCAGACTCATCAAGATTAGAATCAGTTGCTACGACTTCAATCTTTTCAGTGGCAGGTTCAGTATCTTCTGGACTCTTAGCAGATTCTTGTTGAGTATTGCTCATGACAGAACCAGCAACAACCTTGGTCTTTTGAATCTTAATGGCAACAACATCACCATGCATTGCTCTGTTACGATTCTTAAGGCCTTCAACCAAGACATCCTTTTTAAAACCTTCAACTGAAACATAGGCCTCAGTTGTGAAACGCTTCTTATTGACTCTCAATTCACCTTGATAAAGTTCGCCCTTGGCCAACATTTCATCAACAGCTTCACTGGCTAAGTAATCATCATAACCTTGTTTTCCTACTTCTCTCTTCATTTGATAAATATTAACAGAGGAGACTCCTTCTCTTTCCTCAAGCAAGTCATTGATAGAACCACCAGCAGACAAAATTTCATGAGATCTTCTAAATTCAGAAACAATGACAGGACCCATTTCATTAGAAACAACACATCCAAGATCACGAATTTCGAATGGATCTTCAAGTGAAATAATAGTCTTGGCATTTTTCTTTGGAACTGGACTACCAGCTCTAATTGAGATACAATTAGTATCAAAGTCAAACTTCTTAGCATAGAATTCAAAGAACAAGTAGATCAAGTGACCAAGTGTATAGGAAGCAACCTTTTGAGGGTTCTTGGCTTTCCAAATAGTTGGAAGCTTTTCCAAATTCTTCAAATACTTGGTATTATAAGCATTGACATGTTGTGGCTTGGAATAATCTTCGTCAGTTAATCCAAGTGATGTATCTTCAGCAATTTGTTGGAGGGATGGTAAAATTTCTAAATGTTGCAAAAATTGAAGACACATGAGAACATAACTGTATGATGAAAGTGAACCACCTGGAGGATCATTGATATGTCTTCTCTTGGCCCATCTCTTGATCATGTAAATAAAGGTCTTGATTCTATCAATTTCAGAATCAGCAAGGGTTGCCAAACCATTTTCCTTATAGTAGGCCAACATTCTTGAATCGACTTGCAAATAAGTGCTGATCATTCTAGTGTTAACTACACCCAAATAGGTGGCAACACAGAGATCGCAATCCAAATCTCTCTTGTTATCATGAATCTTGAGAATTGGTACTCTACTGCTTCTGATAACTTCTTGATTTTGGGATTTCAAATGAGGGAAGAGAGTGTTGGTATCCTTCTTACTCTTTCCGTCCATTTCCTTTCTTATCATTTCCAATAATCTACCTTGGATCTTGCTGTTTTCTTGAATATTCTCCAAACCTGCAAATGAAACACACATATCAATATCACTGGAACCCTTTAAACTCAAGTCGCTAGCATAGGAACCATAGGTATAAATCTTTGGTGGTTGAACTTGTTGATCTCCAATATTTTGATTAGAAGAGAAGAGGGATTGAATAACTTGAGAAATTTCATCTACCAATTCTTTCTTACCCTTACGTTCTTCCTCACTTGGTTCGAGTTCTTCCTTGAAAATCTTGGTACAATCTCTAGTTATTTGAAGCATGGTATGTTCTTCAGCTTCTTGTTTTAAAACTTCAGGAGATTTACCTAATTGAGTTTCAATATTCTGAATGTCAGTTTCGAGTGATTCACTAATGGCAACTTGTGATTGCACCTTTTCTGTAATTTGAGAGGCAACAGCTACAACTTCAGACTCTTCCTTTTCAGATGAAGATGCACTAGCTACGTTTGATGATGAAGCTAGGTCGTTCTTTTGTTTCTTCTTCTTTACGGCAGTGAGTGATGTTTCTCTGAGGCAAACATTTTTGATTTCTTCCCAAAGATTCATCCATGAGAGACAGTGACGTTCATAGAAGGTGAAAATTTGATTGGCAAGTTTTGGATTAGTCATAACGAGAGTAGCACAGAATGCTTGTACTTGCCACAATCTTACCAAGTTAACTCTATCTGAGAATCCCATAAGAGTATTACCATTTCTATATTGTGTAGGAGCATTTTGTTTCAAGAGAGAAAAGATAAATTCAGAATCAACACCATTGAGAGAAGAAGAAATCTTATTCATAAGATTCATGAAAAGTTCCATCTTTCTGATAGTAAGATACTTGGTAAAATGCATCAAAACAACATGATATCGAGCAAATATTTCATTCTTTTCCTCAAATCTTCTTCCCTTCAAAGAGCAAGATGTCAATGACAAAACCTTGGAAATAACACTGGATGGAATCTTTTCAGGATTTTCCTTAAAAAAGTCCAACAAGAAGAGAATGGTTGGTGTTGATATCGAAGAATAGCTCAAAGGAACAATACCTTCAGTTTGATTACTCTTATCCTTGAAATAATTGAAAGAGGCATCAATCATTGAAGCAATGGTAGAGTAGGTTTTGAGCTTTTCGGAACTTTCTGTTTCTTCAGCTTGGGCAACCTTGATGAGTGCTGCAATCTTTTGCAAAAAGACAGTCTTGCCTTCTTGGCTGACATTTGTTGTTGGAAGAATTTGTTCTACAACTGGTGGTTGTGAGGTCTTTGGTGTGATTGCTTCATCCTCTGTAGTTTCATCAGATTCTTCTGACAATGAACGACTAGACATGGTTCTCTTGGAAAGCTTTTCTTCCTTCTCGGCTTCTTCAACCAAATCAATCAAGTCCAAAGACTTTTCCATTAAACGATCAATTTCATTCTCAATTTCCTTTCTCTTCTTTGCATAGATAGATTCTGACTTTTTCAATTGCTCAATTTCATTCTTTAATTCCTCAATTTGCTTCTCAAATTGAGAAATATTACAACCAACCAGAGACTTGTTAAAATCAGTTTCAAAATTGGAAATACTAATACTCATATCAGAGTTGGATTGTCTCCAAATTCTTCTTGTTTCATGTGTTAATATCTCGAAAAAGAGTGTATCAAATTGAGGAAGCAACTCAATAATTCTATCATCTCCTTCAACTTTAATACCCTTTTGATGTAAAATGAATTCTGGAACAACTTCTACAATGCTACTAGAATGATGAACCTTAGTAATCAGCTTATCAATGCCCATTATTACTGTGACAAGTCTAATATCCTTATCACCAATAAAATTCGTGAGTTTTCCCTTCCTAGATGATGCTGTATAGAGTGATTCTAGGCTTGGATTTAATTCGGCAAGAAGTGTTGGTTCTAAAACTTCACTCCAAATTCTATTTGCAATATTTAACAATTGGTCTTGATTTAATTGGCTATTACTATACAATGTGGTCAAAAGTTCACGGAATCTGTTGATGTATGTTGGAATAAAGTCTGCAACATCGAGGCCTAATTCATCATCGGCATCAACTTGTTCATCATTAATTGTATTATTATTTACAATTTTGGTTTCTTGTTTTTGTTTCTTAGCTTCTTGTTCTTCAACACTACTTGAAGATGGAATCTTGACAAAAGCGAGAGGTTGTTTCTTTTTGTATTTTGGTGGACCCTCTCTAACATGTTGTTGTTGTTGTTGTGGAGGCTGTTGTGGTTGGGAGGCATGATGATGATGGTAACCACCACTAACACTGCTGCCACTACCACCAGCACTACTTGTATGATGATAATTTCCTCTACCTCTGGATGGTCTTTTTCCTCCTCGGCTATTATTATTACTAGAAGATGCGTAAGAAGAATTACCACTCTTCTGATGATCACTATAATTACTCATTGTTGTATTGGCTTACAAGCTATGATGTTATTAAAACAAAATTTGATTAAAAAAGACTCGTTCTATAGAAAATCAAAGTCTTCCTGTTGTGATTTTTTTTTAATGCTAATTAAATATTTTTGAATCTTTTTCAGGCTTGAAGGTTTTTAATCAATTTTAAAAAAGTATCTTTGAAATGTTGGTTAGCTTGAATGGTTGCATTCAGTATGAAGGTAACAACGTGAAGCGTATCATATGATTACATCTCCACATTGAAAGGTGCTTGAGAATTCCCAAGCACTTGATTGGGTTATCTAAACGATATTTTTAATTAGCTCATTCAATTCAAGAATTGCACAACTTTGAAAAACATGATATTATGCAAGTGATGGATTTATTGTTGTGGATGAGAAAAATCATTGGATTCATCTCGGATTAAGGGAAAATTTGAAAAATCAAAATTGGAAAAATATAAATAAGCGAAAATTGATTGAATTCATGGAATGAAACAAATTTAAACCTTTCCACCAAATGTAACAAGTGCCTTTCTCAGCTTGAAAAACTTGACAAGTCCATGGATTACTCCAGGTATCCAACAAAAGAAAGTTAAAACTGTTGAAACTCCAATAACTTTCCAACTGATTCGTCCAATTCGTTTAAACATTAAATAGAAAGCCAAAGGGGGAAAAAAGAGGAAACAGCAACAAAAATACATGGAAATGAGCTCTTCCTGTTTTTCTTCGAGACTTTTGAATGAAGAATTAATACAGCTCAAACAACAGTCGCTTTCGTCTAGTTCAGACATTTTTTTATCTAAACTTTGGATAATGGCTGTGAGTCAGTGATTCTAGTTCATGCAACAAATCTTGGACATGCTTTGAATGTTCTGTCGAATCTTTTTGCATTTCAACTGTGCAAAAGAAAGGTTGGAATTAATTGCTTAGGAGATTGGAATGGAAAAAGAAGGAAATTGCAAAGAAGTTTGAATAGACAGTAGGAACAAGATAAAGTGTCCCAGTTGTTGATCATCAACCACGTTGATGATGGAACGTAGAAAATTCATTAGGTTTTATCTCAGGGCATTTGGGTCAGTCTCGGCCTTACTTCCCTTGATGAATCTCGATTAGTATCTTGATAATAACCCCTCTAGTTCAAATAACAATTAAAATGGAATATTTTTCCTTGCTAATTTTACACAAAGTTTACCTCGGGAGAATTCTACAAAACACACATTGTTCAGTTAATGGTCAACTGTATTTATTATTCCTGATTAATCATGTTTTCTAATCCAAACTTTTGGATCATTCTAGCTCCAACAACTTCACCAAGCTTTTCATAAACTCGAGGAGCAACAAGTATCATTCTTTCTCTCAAAGCTCCTCTAATTTTTGATTTTTCTGTCAATAATGGTTCTGCTTGTTGTGCCAACTTTGAAATTTCTTGCAATTCTTTATCAGAAAGTTCAGAGCCCGAGGTGGAAATTGCCGATTCTCTTATTTTTCTTTCCAAGTCGTCAAATTGTGAATGGTCTTTCAACTGGAAACCATAGGATTGAACGATTTGAAGTAACAAGGCACTGAGTGGCATGTCTACTTCTTCATATTGTTGAATGTTTCTGATAATGAATGTTTCATCTGAGTCTTGCATTTTTTTTAGTTGTGTTAAAAAGTAGTGCTATCAACCAACCAGTAAGTTGATTATAACCAATCATTTAAAGTGAAACCGTTATTTCAATGTAACCTTTCCATTTTGTTGTAATCTGTTCTGAAGTTTCATACACATATTACTAGGAATTCGAATTAACTCAATAACCATTAGATTTAGAGTATTGAAAACCAACTTGGTGTGTTCTTCATTATTTTGAAATATCCCTAATATTCAATTTGATATTATTAATTATTAATCACTCTTAAATATTATTATTATTTAACAATTTAAAAAAATACAATAGTTGATATTCATCATCACCAAAAGAAAGTATGAAAATCATCACACTATAGTATTCAAAATTCTAGTATTTCGCACGAGGTTAACCCTCACATCTCCTTCAACATTTTTAATTGTTGTGATTACGGTAACAAATATTGATGTACGGAAAATGATGACGATTGGGATTGACGTTGTATCGGAAGGAAAAAAGTATGCAAAGCAACAAATTGTGTTGGTTTGTTGGTTCACTCCGTCATGATGTTTTGACCAAAAACAGTGTTGAAAAATCTAGCAATTCCCACACAAAAAAATGGAAAGAATCAACAACGTGATGGTGGTGATTTTCTTGTTGTTGCTAG
>NW_003163241.1:27163-58787 GCF_000004985.1 Naegleria gruberi | reverse complement strand
CAGATATATCCTACATATCTTATGAGTATTGTAATTTATACGGTGTCAATTATAATTTTGACCAGCTCATCTCATTTACGATCAGTAACTCATACTTTAATGATTCTGATTTCAAGTACTATCCTAGAAATGACATTCAAGGAGATGTAAAATCTACTACTTTCGAAATAGTCAACAGCACTGTAGAATATTTTGCTATCGTGTTTTCAGGGAATTTAGTAATTGAAAATTCCTCTCTTTTGGATTCTGACAGTCATATGGAGGTAAATATGGGAAATTATGCCCAATTGCACAATTATGAGGTAGCTGCACTTTTAAGATTCTCTAAAATACAACAAGTAACAGCAACAAATGGAATTATAGATCAAGAAGGAAAGATATTTGTTCGAGATTTTGAAACATTCAAATTTACTGATTCTAATATTAAGGGTACATCACTAAAGAGACCAAAGCTATATCTTCAATCAGGAGCGTATGCCTTGCTACAAAATGCTAATAGCACATCAAATAGACAAGTAATTAGCATTATCGATGTGAAAGATGTGCTTGTGGACTATTTTTCAATGATGAATAGTGAAATAACTAGAGAGTGTTTCTACACTTGTTCATTGTTGACGTTTAATTGTGCCAATGTGAATATTACCAATTCATATTTTGCTCGTAATAAGGGTAGTCTTTATGGAGGAAGTGTATATGTCAATAATTATGTGACTGCCAAACTTGATAACAATATTTTTCAGCTAAATAGGGGACAGAAGGGTGGAGCACTTTTCCTAGGATATTGTCAACCTGATATGACAACTTATTGTTGGGCCTCAGTAACTAATAATATATTCGAAAATAATTACAGTGCCGAAAGTGGAGGGGGAATGTTCATTCTATTCATTGCAAAAGCTCAGTTATCAAACAATACGTTCATTGGAAATAATGCATCTATTAGTGGAGGAGCAGTTCATATAGAGTATGTAAAAGAATTGGAAGTTTCAGATTCTACTTTCATAAGAAATAGAGTTTTATTGGAAAGTTACAGTCAAAGAAAAGATGACTCAATTGGCTACGTTAAAGGTGGTGGAGGAGCAATATCTGTTCTTGGAATTGAAAAAACTGGTCTCATATCAGGATGTAAATTTCTAAACAATAAGGCATCTAAAGGTGGAGCTCTATTATTTGGAAGAAACCAGGGAGATGAGAATCCAAAATCACTAATCATTTCTGAAACATGTACCTTTAACAAGAATACAGCATCACTCGGAGCAGAAGGATATTTGTCCAATCTAAAGTCTACTGGATCATCTTTCCAATTCAAGAAACCTCCAAATACAGAGTTTATGAGTGCCCCTGTCAAGACACTGTTCATGGAATTGGAAATCGTTCTTGATAGGCCAAAATCACAAATCTTGGCAACACTCTTCTTATCAAGCAAGATATTTCCAGGTTTCTGTTGAAGTTAATATTGGTTAATAACAATAAATTAACAAGATTGTAGTACTTACTAAATCACGGTGAACAACAGTTGGTGTCAAATTGTGTAAATATTCAATGCCTTTAGCTGTGGCTATTAATATAGAGAGTTTGTTCTTCAGTGGAAGAGTAATTTCCCCAATCCTGGCTCTGTATAAGGATTTATCAAGAGAGCCCATTTCAGCAAACTCAGTAACCATGTATTTGTTTTCTGATGTTACACAAATACCAAATAATGTCAGAATGTTATCATGTCTCAGTGAGCTCAGTAATGAAGCTTCTTGCTCAAACTCATCTCCTTGGTCGGTCGATTTCAGAAGTTTTATGGCAACGTCAATTTTTCCAACTAATTTCCCAAGATAAACTATTCCTAGTCCTCCTTCGGCAAGTTTTCTAACAATTTCAATATTTTCAATAGGAATAATAAATGACGGTTTTTCATTCTTTTCTATCAGTGGAACGGATAGATCACTATTGTTTGATTGTTTTGATTTGGCAGTTTCTGACAATGTAGATTGGGAAGAAACCACAGAATTTTGAAATATTACTTTCTTGTCAATAATTCTCATTTCCAATTCCAATTCTGCTTTTTCTTTCTTTTTCAGTCTCCACATTCTTACCGAAATAAAGTTAAGGACATAAAGAGAAAACAGACCAATAGATATTCCCAGTATTAGAACAGCAATTGAAGTTGGAACAGCAACTAGAATTACAAAATCTCTTGAGAGTACAACTTGTTCTGGGATACATTCAACTGCTGGTTGACCTGATATAACCACATCATCCATTGTAAACATTTGAGGGCATTTTACAAATGTGAATGAAACATTAAAAAAATACTGAGAGTCTTCTGAATAAAGTGTCAAACTCCTTTCTAAGGCTCCAATTTCCTTTTGGACTGGGTAGGGTGTTATTTGAATTGTGCTGTCTGTTGAGAAATTTAGAGAAAGAACAATGTCTTGATCAATATCATACATAATCCTAATCTTGCTTAAATCAGTAATAGTATCACCGAAAAAATTATGGACTAGCAGCTTCAAGGTTAGTGGTTTACCTGGCACAACTTCTTTTACAGAAAACTCTTGCAATTTAAATACAGAACTAATTTAGGTACATTGTTTTATTGTCCAAGCGAGGTTTTAGAAGGACCAAGTGAATCGAATATGGCCTCGAGACAAACAGCAACCATGATAGATGTCTATTCCTTTGCAATTATTATGTGGGAAGTATTCTTTGAAGTGATACCTTATTCATCAAGTTTCAAATTGACAAGAATGTACGAAACCAACAATGAGGAAGAAAGGTTATGGTCTAATGTGAGTCTTTTCAACATTCCAGGATTGGTTGTTAAAGGACTTAGACCTATAATTCCTTTCAAAACAGAAGATCAAATATTCAAATGGATTTCAGAGTACATGCTGCCAGATGAAAAAACATCTCCCAACATTGTAATAGTAGTAATGAAATATTTTGAAATTGTAAAAAGAAATTGGGATCACAATGCTACTCTACGCTCCCCAATCTCAAATATTAGATCGGATTTGGAAGATTTATTGGCCTTGTTGGAAATGAATTGAATATAGAATGACTCATTCTTAATAATTCTAAACCTTGAATCCCACTCCACATTCCTCTCCTTCTATTGTAATGAATACACTTCATAATCATCAACTTGGAAGTAAGCTGATCCAGCCATAAATGATTGTGCCGTAATACTACCAGGTATCATTGTTGCATCATTGTTACAATAACTGTAACACAAGTTCGCATAACTGTTGGAGTTCTGATTTGAATTATCAACAATTAATAAATCATGACCTCCACCAAAAATTGGTCCATAAGCACTGTTATAATTAATAGAAACTGAACCAATGAGAGGAAATTTGACAAATCTTTCTTGATTGGTTGAAGAAATTAAATAAGAAGGAAGATGTATCCAAAGCAAATCCATTAGTCCAAGAAGAAGCCCAAGAAAACCTTGCATAACTTCCGAATACGGCTCCACCTTTTGCTTTGATTAATACAATCGTTGGTCCCTTATTATCACCAAGTGTGGAATGAGCTTGATGTGAAACCATCCCTTGAAGCTCTGAAAAGTAATTTCTTATTGCTGGTAGGAACATTATTCAAAATTTCAGTCAGTAGCCTTACAGAATGATTGGTATTTGTGAGAATTGTTGATGACACCAAATCCCCAATATCAGCTAAATTACAATCTGTTCCAATCCAACCTGATTTACATAATGAACAATTGAATCCCATCCAATTTCCAGAACACAGAGAGCACTGATCTTGAGATAGACATGCTATACATTTAGAATTACATGTTTGTATTAAGATGGGGCTGCTAGTTAATTTTGTTATATTACAATCAGGACCATCAAATGCAACACATGTCGAATTGACAATTTCAATCTCATTTCGAACATTTGCCAATGCTTTTTTAACTTTGGCCAATTGTGCAAATCGAGTCGATGCGAATGGTGAATTTGATTTTCTCAACAAATTGGCTGTTTTTTCCAATTGAGCTGCAGTACATTCCAAATCAGATGCTGTGAGATGATGATGAAGAGCAAACTGAGCAAAATGACCATCAAAGAATGTCCTCCTTTGAATGAAAACATTTTTTAATGTAATGGCGCAGATTGTTGGTGAAGAAGCTCAAAGGAGTTGTTCAAAATTAGAAAAAAACATGTGCCTATCCACGAGCTGAGCTTTTCAATTTTGCAAGTCAATTTCACACAGAGTTGAGCTCATCTAAATTTCCACACTAAATACTTCCAATTCCTCAACTTGAAATCGACAAGATCCAGCCAGATATGAATTTGCTTCCATAATATTCATTTCTGGAGGACTTTCAAACATCCAAAAGCTTGAAAATGAATGAAAATTCACATTACAATTCTCAACTATTGCCAGATCACTTCCAAATTCAATTAAATGAGTTTCACTCCAACTGATCAATGCACACGAATTAGCTTTCTTGATGGGAAACCTTTCCAATATTCCACTTTCATTGAATTTAAATAAGAAAGCATTAGAATCTGTCTTGAAAATACGAAACTTGTCTGTCAAGTGTTCTCTTGTAAAACCTCCAAATATTGAACGATAAACTCTCGATCTGATAACCACCACAATGTTTCTCAGATAATTGCATTTGGAATGAAGAGTTTCGGATTTGAATCCATCCACAGAACCAACAAAGTTTCGGATAACTTGTTTGCAGTGGAGAGTTTCTTGGAATAATGAGAGAAATTGATGGTTATTTAGAATGTTGGATTGTGTATGGGAAAGTGAATTAACCGAAAGTTTGGAATAAAGCAGTGAAGAGCCAATAAACGAATCTAAACTAATCCCAACACTTTCATTCATTTTTTTCAAATTAAATTAAATATTAAAAAAAAGAACATTGAAATCAATGATCATTTTCAATGGTTTACAATGATCTACAATTAAAGTCTTGAATTTTCTCCTACCCAATAATAAAAAATTGTAGTTTGTGAAAATCTATTCGAATCTATTTTTACAATGAAAATGCAATCACCACAAGCAACTGATTGGATCTATACAACCGGGGTAAGATATTTAATCTTCCGTTTTGCATGATCATCCTTGTTAGAAAGTAAACTAAACATTGAAGATTCTCTTTCGCAAAGTTTTAACTTGGAAATTTTAAATTGCTTACCAAACACGTTTTCTCAACTTTAATAATTACAAAAAAGTAAACTCTTCATGCATTGATTCACCATGTTGTATTGAAATACGAAACTTTCTAATACTTTTTCATTAGTGCGCTAGTTGACGTTTACATACAAAATTACGACGCCTTCAAATCAGGTCATTTATAACCAATTTTATATTTGAACATTTTTAAAAGGAAAGATTTGTTCCATCATTTTACAATTTTCAAATTCTCATTCGAAACCAATCACGTGAGATGACTTTTTTTTTGTAAACTTCAATTTCCAAACTACGGTGAGAATTTACAGTTTTTTTAATTGGATGCAATTTTTATTAAAAAGGATTGAAAAATTCCGAACATGTTTCCGTTGTTCGATAAAAACAGTTGTTGTGATTAAGGAAAAACGGTTCAATGGGAAGGTGCAAATTTGGTTTTAATTATCGATCGAGTTGTGGCCGTTATTCGTTTGGTTTCTGATAGACAATTCGAATGTTTGGGTTTTTTGTAAAAGAGATTGGTGCACTTTGCATCATCATCATGGTAATTAACAACTTTTCATTGAGTTTTTCATGGCTCTTTCGTTGTTCAATTATTTATTGGGTTAGAAGGATAAACATGTGGTTATCCGAAACTTGGTTTCTTCTCTCTTCATGAAAATAATTGAAAGAGATTCAAATGGTGATGAATATTGTCAATTCTATTGAAATCTCACTACTTTGAATTTGTTTGAGATTTGTTGTGATCCAAACTCATTTTCAATGATTAAATAAGGTGTTCTCCCTAATTGACCAAATTTGAAATTATTACTTCTGTTTGTAGTATTGAAAATTCCTACACTTGACAATGAGGTACCAATGCCTCAGTTCCTTAATTATCAGACAATGAAAATGATTTCTGACCTCAAAACAAAGCCCTGATTAATGGCAGTTGATGTTGACAATTTAAAAATATGAATACATCAAATTTCCAAATGAAATTTTAATGATCTTTATTAGTAATTCCGTTGTTATCTTTGTTACCCAAGCAGAATGTATTCTGAATCTAACTGAACTTTGCATGCAACGCCATCTATCATCAATTTTAATGAGCTCTACAAACGACATTCAATTTGCTCCATAAAATTTACATTCTTGTATTTGTGTTGTAAATGGTTAGATTCTGTGATTTCACCCACAATCATCATATTCTAAATGACCAGTTTCGTCCAATGTGCTCCCAAATATAATACTACTACAATGGATGACATTAAAACTCATCACAATCCTACTTGTTGATCGTTGAATGATGCACATCTCATGGGGTAGTGAACAGTTCGATATTTGGTTTTTGCATACAAGCGCATCGAGTCACCAGATTCTTCCATGTAGTTTTTGATAGAAATGAAAGCGGACGATTTTTAAATCCGATCATTTTCAAAAGCAAACTTGTTTCTAGCAGTTGGTTCTTTACTTTTAAAATAAAAACAAACAACAAAAATCGCTGGTGAACAGAGGACACCTTTCTTATTCGAAACTATCTGAAAAGAAACCATTTCAACCTAGGTCTGTTTACGAGGATCATATTGCAAGCTCCTTATTAGGTCTGTCATCTGTTTTCTCAGATTAAAGTAGAGCACTCTTTTCCATCCAATCAGCGATATTCATCATTCATCATCTATTATTCGAAACGTTTTTGAAGTACATTCTCATTATATCAGCAATTCTATTCGAAATAGTTATCAAAAAAACGTAAGTACATTCTCATTGTTGATGATACTGACTGACTTCTCATTAATTTCAAATTCCTATCCGAAACAATCAACAGATTATTGTAAATTAAACCCTCATTTATCATCAAATCATCATCACCAATAATAATAATAATAACATCATGGACTACTCCAATCTTTTCCAATCATCATCATCATCATCAAATAATAATAATAATCAGCACCACATGATGATGACTTGCAATAATTCCTCCTCCATAGAAAGTCTCTTTGATTCCATGCTCGATGAAGATGAACTTGATTTTAGCGCTGTAATGCGAGAAGAGTTGGAGAGTCACGAAGCCTTGAATCATCCGCTCTCTCCACCAACTGTTATTATACCTTCCACAACACAAGCCTCCTCCTCATCAGCATCATCATCAGCAGTAGCACACAATATTGTTGTTGTTACGCCTCATACAAAGAGTAATGTCTTGTTGGCTGGATGTGGTGAGGATGCTGCAGTTGATCGTACAATGATGATGTATCCTTCCACCTCCTTTTGTAATACAACGAGTCAAAGCTATGTAAATAATCATCAAACACAACAACAACAACATTCACCTAGTACACCAAGACTCTCCTTGGATACTAATTCAGTGTTTGAATTATGGCAACAATTCATTAATAATAATAATAATCCAAATAATACTTCCACTACAACTCCTATTAATAATAATAATAATTTAAATTTAAATAATAATATTAATATTAATAATAATAATAATAATTCATGTAATAATAATGTAAATACAACCAGTATTGAACAACAAGTTCAAGAATTACTCAATCAACTCGCCATTTCCAATAATACCAACCCAAACAATCATAATACTTTAAATATTTCCACCCCTACAATCATGACCAATAATAATAACAACAATACCATGTTGATCAACAACAACTCTCCAAGCATTACCAATAACAATCAATCCCAACAAGTAGCCTACTTGGGTTCCATGCTCGCCAATTGTACCAACATTCAAAGTCTCTCCCCAAGTATGAGACGTAGCATTCACCATCATTCAAAGTCTCCTTCCTTAGGCTCCATCAATTCATCCTCATCCTCATCCTCTCAATCAAGAGGTATTAGAAAGGGTGGTAGTCATCAGAGATCAACTTCATGTTTCCAAGCCATTCAAAGTTATTCAAATTCCAAGATGCAAAGTTGTGGTGCTAATAACATGTTAATGGTGAATAATATGAATGGTGGATTGAATTCACCATCTGTTACTTCAACTTGTTCATCCAATATGTCCATGTCTCCAGCCAATGTGTCCACCAATTCATTTGGCAATTCAATCATGATGAATAACAGTAATGGACAAGTTTACATGTCCAATAATAATAATACTACTACTACTGTTGGACAACAAGTTGTTGTTAATCAACACTCTGCAAACAACAGTAATAACAGTTCAAATAAGAAGGGAAAGATTCCAGCCAATAGACAAGATAAGAACAATCATAATCAATTCACTTTTGTTAATCAACAACATTCGAAAGGTTTGTTAGTTGAAGCAAATCCAAACGATAAGCCAATCAAGATGCAACAATGTAAACTTGTTGATGGTGGAATCAAGATTCAGATCGAAGATGGAATTAGTAAGAATAAGAAGGATACTGGTCTTCAATTCCACACCTGTACCTTTAAATAAGTCCAGTTTAGACCACTTTCGTTTTCACTCATGGACAGAAAGTAATGGAAAGTATCAATAGTTCCAATGAGTGTTTGTAAAATGGCAATTCAAGCGTCATTTTAATCGAAACCAAATCATGTTTCATTGACAGTGGTTATCTTCAATCACACATAATTAATACTCAGCTTGTATAGATTGCGAGTAAAGCTTTTTTTTCTGTTAAATATTCTTCTTGTTATTATTTACAATCAACACTGTTGACACATGCATGGGCAGTAGGAAACTCGATCTTAAAAAACTCATGGCTGACGAGGTTTCCAATTCTGTCTCGAGTTGCCGTATTAGAAGACTTTGAACTTTTGGTTAGTTGTTGCTTTGAGCAATTATTTTGTATCAACGTGTCAAAAAGTGTTGTTGGTGATCAATGTTTGCTTTTTCTTTGTGTTTTATAGGATTCAATATGCTTCTTCTTCTTAATCATCGACTCGATGTTGTTCTTTTTGTTTCATACTAACTCTCAGCCGCATATGTTCTTGGAAATAGAGTAGTACTTTATAGCATGTTGTCTCTCCACTTTTTTCGTTTATGAAACGCAAAGGTATTGAAGAATCTTGACAATTAAATCAAAAAAGAACTTTGTCCTAAGAAATCTTACAAGATGAAAGTACATTTTAGGAAAGGTTGCAACTGGGGAAATACCTTGAATTGTGGCGATCTTGAAATATTTAGCAACTTGTTGAAAGATTAGTGAAGCAACGATAAATTTGAGACCCCTATTCCAGTAACAGATAATCCCTACTCGCTCTCTATGCACAATTTTGGTTTTATAGTGTTTCAGGTGCTGAACTTTGGATTCTATCAATAATCTCAAAAAGTACTAGCCACAGGTCCGTTCAACTTGGCTGCACAGATGCTTCAATGATAAATGAGCCTTTTGATAATTACACTCCAATTAAGAGACAAGAAGGATAATAGAATATTACTAAAGTGTTGAATTATTTAACAGATTGGACGTGTTTTATTTGAATTAATTCAAGAATTGGAAGATTTCGCAAGTAGTTAAATCAGAGAAGAGTAGGACAAGGACAAGATCGACAATCTTTGGAGAATAGACTCCTGAAATGTTCTCTAATAGATATTCTCTTGTAATAGATTCATTGATGCATGATTTTCTAGTCATTAGCATGAAGAGTATTTGTCCAATGGATTTGATATTTCTCTTTTGTGATTCAGTGGAGTGGGATGAAAAGCAAATAAATTCCAAATTATATTTCAAATCATACTCGAATGCACCATGTCTTTCGACCAGAATGTTAGAAGGTCTGAAGTCTCTGCAGACAATATTATTTTCCTGAATAAATAGTAATGAATCTAAAAGACTGCTGGCCATTCTCGTTAAGCTATTCTCGGAAATAAATTCTCCTCTCTTGAGGAGTTGGTCTAATGTACCATCTCTGTACCATTTCGTTTCAAGGAATGGTCGCTTACCAATGAGACCACAATGTGTGATTTCTACTATATTCGAATTTCTCAAACTCAATAGTTTGTATATATCGTCTCCGCTTGAATTGTTTTTCAACAATATTAATTTACAAAATTTGTGGTCGTATTTTCTTGTCACTCTATAATATTCTGCATATTCATCTTCCTCAATCTTTTCAACTCTTTCATAATTGGTGTTTAAAATGTCCAACTCTGAATTGTTTGTATTATAGTTCATGTTAATATAATTATTTACAATGGTTTGATTTGTTTGTCCAAAACTAAATTCCGATTTAATTAAATTTGATGAAGGTTTGATTCTCTTAACTTTTTGATCAAAAGAATCACAAACATCTTCCATACTTGAAATTGGTGAAGCAATCGGCAAATTCCAAGCAAAATCATCAGTACAATCACAAAATTCTTCTTCCTCATAATCTGTATATTTTCTCTTCAGTGATGATCCTTCGGAGGTGGAGTTTGTGTTTCTCTCCCTCTTCGTAGAAGCTCTCGAACGACTCTTCTTGAGCAAGCCTTCATGAAAGAACAACGGCATTGTTTTTTGTTTTAAATTAAAAATAGCTTGATGCTAAGATATTGCTGAATAATATTAATAGAGAGGTATGATTGAATCTTGTCCGTGAATTCACCCACTTCTCACAAGCTTGTTGTTGATGTAAATCAATTGTTTTTACTCTCAAAAACGTGAGGTAAGAAATTGCGTTGTTTTTTTTGATTTGTTTTTGAAATTTTTTTGTGGGCGCCAACAAAAATATTCGACAAAATTGAAGAACAAAAAACAACAAGTATTTTTGTTAAATTGTAACGAGTTCTAAGAATTGGTTGAGAGTGATATTCATAAATATTTTGAACAGTGGAAATGTTTGAAATTGAGAGAAATTTAAAACTCCAAGAGCAAGGGTAGCCCATTGACCTATATAAGGAAGTTTCTTAATTTTCTAGAGGCGGAATTCTTGTTAATGTCTTTAGTTTATTTGAAAATTTGTATGAAATTATGTTCCAGATCCCATTCAGAAACATAGAGGAGGGCTCTTGTTGGATCTAAAGTGAGTCCAGTTGGAGCATGGAGTCGATCCTCAATGATTTTCACATGTTCTGTCAGAGTAGAATTGAATATTTGTATACGATTGTTTCCTTCATCACATATGAGAACATTCCCAGTGATTTGATCAATTGTGATGGCTCTCGGTGTGTTGAATTCGAATTTGGAAGATCCCTTTTTTCCAATTTCATTCAAATGCTCTCCATTGGGTGAATAAACTTGAATTACATGACGTCCACTATCAGTAATCAGTAAATTACCAAACGAATCAATTGTTATAGACCATGGCATGAGAAATTGACCTTTCTTAGTTCCCTTCTCTCCAAAATTGTACAAAAATTGACCTTCCTTTGAGAGGACAACTATTCGAGAATTGAGACAATCACATACGAATATTCTGCCCTCTTCATCGACAACCATTCCTGTAGGCCCATTGAATTGATTCGATTTACATCCTTTAGAGCCATACATTTCCACATGCCATGATTCCATAATGGTATATCTGGATACAATGCTGTCATCACAACTGATTAGGATTGAATTGTCATTGGTGGGATCGAGTGCCATTCCTCTAATTTCGCTCTGTGTGGAAATTTGATACTTGTATTCAAGTGTTTTAGCATCAAAAATTTGAATATTCTTATTATTGTAACAGGCCACAAGGAGATAGTCTCTTCTACTGAGATATTTAATATCAACTGGGCCATCAAATTGACCATCTGCAGATCCAAATGATCCAAAACTATTAATCCAATTAAATTCGCCATAAACTGTTTGTTTTGGCGACTGACATGTGATTGGATTTTCTTTCGTTAGCAATGTTGCAAAATTGTCGATGGATGTTTGAACAATTGATTCTTCCATCTTGATCTTTTTTGAAGAATCTTCCTTCTCTATTAATTTCTTTCTCTTATGTGATTTATTGGCACGCTTGTGCCGTTTCACATTATTGGTTGACTTGACAAGATTCTGTGAAATCAAATCAGAAGGTTGACCAACAACTGAAAGCACATTTAATGGTAGTAATGCACTTCCTGAACTTGTCGATTCATGTTCTGGTGAAGCAATTTGTTGCATCATTACAGAATCATTTAACAATTGCTGTGAAGTTAGCAAACTCTCACTCGAAGCACATCTGAATAAACTCATAGACGAAAGACTCTTTGGAATTGACTGTGAATCGAACAATCCAGTATGAGATTCTTGCTCAACAACTTCCTGTTGTGAGGGCAGTAAAAATTCATTCAGATCAAGAAAATTCACAAACTCTTCCTTGATCAATTTTTCTTCTTCTTCGTCATTTACAAAATTCGAAACTGTTTCATCCTCATCATCATGCTCGTATCCACACTCCAAAACTGTTTCTACAAGGCTCTTCATTTCTTCATACTTTTCCACAAATGCATTCTTAATTTCATTCAAATCTTGCAGGTGAAGCGCCAATTTAATAAATTTTTCTCTCATCAACATTTTTCTTGCATTATTGGTGCTACTATTATGACAATTATTAAAATTGTATGAATTAGTAACTATGGTCATTGCTGCAATTGTTGTTGCTGCTGATGGTGATGGTTGCAATTAATTGATGAAAATGATGAGGGTTTTCTTTTTTCCTCTCCGAATTGCAAGAAAGATTCTTCTCTCTTGTTGACCGCAAAAAACGCAAGATATTATGTGTTGGATTTTTTTTTGTAAAGTCTAGCTCTGATTTTGGGAGAGAACTGTAAATTATGAGTAAAAATAGGTTTTTGACTGAATGATCCTCATAAGGACTTTTTTAGATATTGATTTGCAAATGTTTGATATCAAATAAGGCTATGAGAGAGATTCAATTAAGTGAGGCAGGAAGGTTTACAGAGGTTTACAGATAAATAATTTTTCGAATTAGCAAATATTAGAGAAGTTGTAAATATGTTAAAGTTAATAAATTGTATTGAAAATTAGAGTGCTTTAAATACTTCAATTTCCACTACTTGGAATTTGCAACTACCAGCTAAATACTTTCTTGCCTGCTCACTTTCATAAGTGAATCCAGTTGGTAATTGATAGGTGTGCCCAAAGTTGGAGTATGAGTTGGAATTTTCATTGCATGATGAGGAGAGTTTGAAATCCAAACCAAAAGAAGGAAGACTTTCAATATCACAAGAAATTGCATTCCTATACGAGTCAGATTTGATATCAAATCGTGAAATGGATGCAGAATCAATCTTGAATATGAATGCAGAGGGATCTGTTCTGAAACCTTTGGAAGATTCCCAATTATTTGATGTAAATCCACCAAATATATGACCATTTCTTGATTGAACAATCGTCACAGTCTTCCCTTGTTGATCACAATGTTTGTGAAAGTCGGTTGCCTTAAAACCATCTCTTGTTCCTCTATATAATAAACCATCATTCTTTGACTTTACATGTTTTTCAAAGAGTTCCCTTAATATGTTAGGATCCAAAATATTAGAATTAGTTATAGTGTCAGATGCTGTTGGTGGAAGAGTTGCTTGTTTTTCTTGTATCAAGTGATTCCTAAAATTCTCAAATCCAAACTCTTCACAAGCTCTCAATACTAATTTCAGTTCCTTTTCCGAAAGCTTTTCACATTCTCCTGTTTTCATCCACTCGATAATAATCTTGAAAATAGCAACATCACAATCTATAAAGAAAACCTTCTCCTCGAATACTAATGAAGGAGTTTCATGAAGTGGAATTATTCCCTTAAACATCTTATCAATTACATTATTTGGTTCCCTCACAGAATTGACAAATACACCCATACAAATAGTCAGTATGTATCCACCAACATTGAGGTGAACGGGCTTCTTTGTATCAAATTCTTCATTACCAAGAGTTATCATGGAGAGAATTTCCAAACGTTCCTTCTCTAATAAGGCTTCTTGTAATTTGAATTCTTGAATTATCTTGCACTTTTCCTCTTCAATTTCTTTCAATCGGTTGAGAAGTATTTCGAGATCGTCTTGTTGCTGATGAGGTTCAACATTTAATTTGAGCGATTTAGAAGGAGGTTGTAAGGTGGATTGTTCATGATTGTGTTCTTCTGAAGATTCAATACTTTCGTGGCCTCTCTTATTTGATGAAGAACATTTGCTATCGGATGATGATACATTGAGGTTTTCTTCATTCCTCAAGTAGTGTTCTTCCTTAAGAATTTGTTCCATTTTTTTGTTGCTTAACTTCCTTTCAAATCCTCTTTCATTCTGTTGCAATGCTCTTAAACGTATTCATTCTTGAAAAAGATAATTTGAAGAACAATTAAGGTTTATTTCATCAATGAATATAGCTGGCGTAGCTCAGTCGGTAGAGCGTTGGTCTAATAAGCCATTGGTCGCCGGTTCGATCCCGTCCGTCAGCAAATAATTTTAGTTTTGCAATAATTGATTTAAAAACATGACAATCGTGAATCAATATTTAATGTGCCTTAATTTACAGATAAGTTCATTATTGATACAATGAACGGTTAATGTTGACAACAATGTCATTGATTTCATCACCTCCCTCATCTAGTAAGTCTTGAAATGTAAACTTGGTAGCATCTTTTCCATGCTTTTCACAATAAGCAAGATGTACCTTACCGTATTGAGAAAATGCTTGACTGAGAAGTTGAACTCTAATCGTTTTGTCAGCACTATGAAGGGCTTGTTTCAAATCATCCACATTCAAATCAGTACAATAACTAGGTGTGGCAGGATGTTGTCTCCATGATTCATCCAAAGTTCCAGAATCAACAGGATCAAATCCAAGTTGATCAACCAAATCAAGGATCACTTTCTTTTTTGAAGGATCATTTCCAGCAACTGGTAGTGCAATTCTTGTTTGACCTTTTTTAGCACCCTTAACTGCCAAACTATGTGTCAAAATATTGTTAAACACTTTAACTACAGAATGACCAATTTGTTGAGAAACCCATTCACTATGGGTAATGATCTCCTTGTCCAATTCATCAGTAGGAGAATCTCTAACTCCTGGATAATAATTGCACGTATCAACCACAATCACTTGTTGAGGAAGGTTCTGGAACAAATTCTTGGGAAGGAGAGAAACGTTTTTAAATGGAATTGTGAGAATGATGATATCCAAATCACCTTCTTGAACAATCTCCAACAGCTCGACAGGTTTTGCCTTAGTCTCCTCTTGTACTTGTTTCAATGTTTGAGGACCTCTTGAGTTGGCAATCAAAACAGTGTGACCTTGTTGAACAAGTAGTTTTGCAAGGGTTGATCCTATATGACCTGCACCAATAATTCCAATCTTCATTTTTTTTTGTCTTATTTCGAATATGTTTTTCAAAAAGTTCTTCTGTTTTTTTTATTAAGAATGTGTGCGTGTTAAACTTGAATAAAACGCACGCGCTGTCAACAATAAAACATTCGGACAGTTGTATGAAGACTACAGCGCCTAGAATTATTGCTCATGATTTTACAAGAAATAATTATTTCCTTGGAATGTAAAAGCTGAATTATTTTTCCATGGTTTGATTTGAGCAAACCTCAAAAGGGTGGAATTTCTCAACTTCCAACAAAAGCTATTGATGAAAATAAGACCATTATTGAACAGTATACTGATAATGCAATGAGGCAGGAGTTGATGGAATTGAATTGTATGATATTTGGTAGATCATTGTATTCAAGATGATTAAACTATTGTAAAATGATGTTTGATATTCGAAAGAGATAAACAAATTGGTTTCAAATATGGTATTTGATCAAATGAAAACTTTGATCACATCAATCTTGTTACAAACAAAAAATCAGAAAAAAACTCCTTTCACCAAAACTCAATTCGTAATGTGGAATTTAAGAACTGCTGCTGTTACTCTTGCAATTGTTGCTGCTGTTAGTACTGTTACAACAATCAAGTCAGAGCCACACTTTGTAAAACATTAACAACTGCTTGTAAAATAATCTTCAACTGCCTATGATGGAGAAAGTTTATTCGAAACTCTGTATTCTAACCTCCATTCCTTTCTTTGTAAATTTCTCCCAACCACTGATCAACGTTAATAACACTTTCGTGTTATTGCTTCATCAAAATCCTACCATTCAAATAAACTTTTCTCCATCCGTTAAAATAAATTTCAAATTCTTTTACAATACTTTACAATTTACTTGCATGTTGTTGATTTTGTTGTTTGGCAATAATTGAATGCAAAACAACTCGTTCAGGGAAGAAGTGATGATTAGATTTTGCCATATCAACCAACAGTTTTGATGGCATTTTGACAGAATCATATCTAATAGAGAGCTCTTCCAATCTTTTTACAATATTTGCAATTCCCAACGAATCAGCAAATGAAAGTAAACCTCCAAGGAATGATGGAAATCCAAATCCCATAATCATTGAAATATCCACAGCTTCAGGTAGTGCAATAATTCCTTCCTCAATGCATTTACTTGCCTCATTGACCAAGACGAGAATGCATCGATCAACAATATCATCGTAGAGTGTTGCCAGTGTTACTTTTCTTTCTCTCTTGGCTTGATAGCGAGAAATAATTTTGAGAGCTTCCGGATTGATTCCAGTTTGTCTTCCATATTCATCGTACAAGTAGAAACCCTTTCTATTTTTCACACCTGTATTGCCACCTTTAACTAGTTCTTTAAGGGCTTCGTAGTGGTCAAATCTGAGTGCCAAATTTTGGGCTAGGATTGGCATGACGTGAATGGCAACATCGAGACCATTGTGATCTAGCATAGACAATACACCTGTTGAAAATCCAAATTCTTGTAATCGTTGATCAATTTCCTCAAATGGAACACCATCCAATACAATACTTGTTGCCTCAATGCAATACACCACAAATAATCTGGTTGTTAAAAATCCTGGACTATCATTCACAACAATTGGAATTTTCCCCAAATCTAGAGCAAATTGGTAAGCTTTCGCTAATACCTCCTGTGAAGTATATCTCGTAGCAATAATTTCCACAAGTGGCATCTCATTGGCTGGATTGAAAAAGTGCAACCCAATCACATTTTGCTTCATGTTACTCTCCTCTGCGATGGATGTTAATGGAATTGAGGAGGTATTGGTGGCAAAAATTATTTCCTTGTTGAATGCTTGTGCTCTCTCGAGAACTTCCTTCTTAATGTCAATTCTTTCAAGGGCTGCTTCAATAACCATTTGGCAATTTTCTATTGGGTCATATTTCAAGCCAGTTTCTAAATATTTGGAAATGACTTCATCTCGTTGATTTTCTGTTACCTTTCCAGAACGAATTTGTTTAGAGTAGAGCTCATTCTTGATACGTTTCAATCCATTTTCCAAGTAGTGATATTCCACCTCTTTTAGATAGACGTTGTAACCTTTTGATAGACAGAGTTGAGTAATTCCACATCCCATTTGACCAGCTCCACAAACAGCAATCCTGTTGATTACTTGCTTGATCTTCAAATGACAATATTGAGGATCACAATAATTTTCGGCCTTTTTAGCAGCTTCCAACATGTTAAAGAGGGAAATCAAATTTTTAGAAACTGGATCAATGACAAGCTCTGCAAAATTAGATGCCTCAATCTCCAGGGCTTGATCTATTGTCATGGTATATCCACTAATTATTGTTTCCAATATTTTGTGTGGCGAATGGAATGGTCTTCCTCTTGTTTGTTTCTTGATATTATTTGAAGCAATAAACTCGATAAATAATCTTCCAATTGGATTGTCTTTCAGATATTCTCTGATAGATATTTTCCTTCTCTTGTACTTTTGTAATTGGAAAGATGGCTCCCTATTGAATAATCGTGAGGAAGCAACTTGTAATATATCCTTCATTGCTTCAGCAATTAATTCCTCCCTTTCAGGAAGTGTCTGTACAGATAAATCCTTGATATATTCGAAAGATCTTTGAAAGAATTCCACATCTTGTGCTTGAGGTTTGGTTTTTGATATGTATTCATCATTATTCTGTTCAACTTCGTAAGGAAACACCTGATCAACAATTCCACATTCCAATGCACTCTTAGCTCCAATGGAACTTCCTTGTAAAATCATTTGAATCGAATTATCCAATCCAATCAATCGTGGCAATCTGACACACCCACCTGAACCTGTCAAAATCCCCAATTTCGTTTCAGGAAGTCCACAATAAGTTTTTGAATAATTAGAACAAACTCTATGGGATGCTGCCAAACACAATTCAAATCCTCCTCCCAAACAAACTCCATGAATTGCAGCCAAAACAACAATTGGTAAATATTCAATCCTTCTCGTGAGGTATTGTCCTGTTCTTGAGAGAGTTTTTGCTTTTTCTCTATCAGTTATTGTATAAATCATATTTACATCAGCTCCTGCAATAAAACAATCCTTTTTTAAACTGTACATCATTAATCCATGTATTTTACCTTCCAATACTAAACGTTCTACATCTCCGATCATCTGTAATTTTCCAATAATTAATATTTAAATAATTTAAATATTCAATCAGCTGATGATCTTTAAAAACAAACCTTTCCCAAATTATCTAAAATTGTTTCATCAATTACATTAACAGTCTTTCCCTTGTAATGAAAAAACAAGACTGCAATGTTTTGATGTAGTACAAGGCTCATATCATCATCCGATCGGATGAATTTTAATTTTACAGTTGTTGGATTCGGAAAGAGATTATAAACATATTCCAATAGTTGTCTATTCATTTTTATTATGTAATATTTATAATTATTATTAAATAATAAATAGCAATATCTGATATAATATTTTCTAATAAAAAAAATGGTTTCGTTTTGTTTATTCATATTTTAATAAATAAATCTCTTCTTGATAGTTTGTTTGTCCAATTTGAGTACCTTAATCAAATCTCTAAGCAAGACAATTTTTTCCACAGTTTGAGAGGTCGACTCAATCTTCACTCTCGCCCCATACATGAGCCCTTTCGAATCGAATAGAAAGACAACACCAAAGTGTGCATATGGAATCTCAGAAAGGTTTTCCTTCTTTGCTTGCTGTTCCAACTTTTCAATAAAATCAATTTGGATGTATTGTGTTTCACTGTAGTTGGAACTTTCACTCATACTGCCACAACTAATCTCGATTGAGGTTGGGATTTTATCTCTATTTTCCTCTCGTTCCTCATGATCTTGAAATCCAAATGAGATGAATTTGGCATCCCCATAATACATATCTTCACAAAAAACAATCTTATAGAACGATTCGACAGTTTCAATTCCATACTTGGTTCCCTTTTTAAATGTTGAGATTTCATTCAATATTTCAATGTATCGATTGTTTCTCTTTTTTGGGAAAATTACATTCACTTGCTCAACAAGTAACTCTTTGGTTTTTTCAAGAGAATCATGAATGATCAATTTCAAGGTCAATGGTTGAGGGAGAGAGGGATGTGTAATATAACTGTAAGAAGTTCCCCAAATAACTTGACTAAGTTTTGGAATTGGTGTGAAATTGGCTGTGAAATGACACCAAAGTTTTTCCATTCCTTCAACTTTTAACTTGTCATCGTGATGAAAATTGATTCCCAATGTTTGGTAGGATGGAAAATTTGCTTCAATCCACTTTCCAGTCATATCCTTGTAAAAAACTTGCACCTCCCTTACAAAAATGTAATAAGGCTTTGGATTGTGAATTCTGACAGAGAATGCAAAACTAAATCCCAGTCCACTATCGTATTGGAATTGAGAAGGTATTACAACATAATTTGGATCACTATCCTCAATCGAAAGTTCCAATTCTGAATCACCAGTATTCGTATGCTTTTTACAATTGAATTTTGGTTCTGGAATGTCCTTAAATCCAGGTCCAATTCTCTTTTCTGGAATTTTATCACATAATTCCTTGTAAAATTCCAAAGTTTCTTCAGTACTGACAACTACTGGTGGAATGTAAGTGTTAATAATTGGTTTTCTGACATTTGCTTGGTGAGTTATTGCCACAAAATTACCAGGTGGAGGGGGAGGAACAACAATTCCACCACTACCTACTGTAACAGCATGAGAGGATGTGACAGTTGTTGAGCTTGTTGGAGGTGCTGTACTAGTTGGAAGTTTGACAGTTGTTGTTGAGCTTGGTATTGGAGGTGGAATGGTTATGTTTTCTTTTTTAGTATTCATTGCTTGTTGTTGTTGTCTCCAATTTGGTTGTTGGAGATTTTGAGTGACACTATTACCAGGTGGAGGTGGAACATTTGGCAGTTGTTGAGTAGCATTAGTTACAGATCTATTAGATTCTTCCTTTTTAATTTGTTGTTGTTGTCTCCAATTTGGTTGTTGATTCATTGAATGGTTGTTAACAATACCAGGTGGAGGAGGAGGAACAATTGGTTGAGTAGTAGATTTACTTGAACTAGTCAACTGTGAAGTAGTGACATTTTTAGGAGGAATTTGATAACCTGAACCAATTGAAGGTGGTGGAGGTGGAACATTTGGTAAACTACAACCAACAGCAACACTTTTTGATTCTTCCTTTTTTGTCAATTGTTGTTGTCTCCAATTTGGTAAAGTTGTGTTATTATTATTATTAACAATATTGTTAGGAGGAGGTGGTGGCACACTATTGTTGATGGTGGTTGGTGGAGTTGCTGATGATGATTTATCAGTTTTGTGAATGCCAAATGGAGAGGATGACATTTTTTAAAGTGTGATTTATTTTTGTATGTGAGACTAAACTGAGGTTTTTAAAATGGATAGTAATGAGACGGAACTAATTTGAACTTGAAATGGGCGATCTAAGTCTCTTTACTATCTCATTGGTGATCTTTCAATTTTTTTGTTTTATTGTATAAGATCGTTTATTACAATTTTCATTCGAATCTAAATAGACTTGATTTGGTCAATTAGGTTGATAAAAGATTAGAAATTCATGATTATTCACAGTTCATTCTGTGGAAAACGAGGTGATTGTCAATTGATTCCACAAATACAAAATCTTTATATTCTGTACGAACTTTCACAACATGTACATGAAATTCAATACATTTAAGAAATATGAATTGTGAGGAGACTGTTTCTTTCAAAATGATTCCTTCTCATGAATTCCAAGATAATTTTCGAAAATTGTCAGACAATATTTCAATTTCTTTAATAACAACAAATTTAAATTAATAATATAAAATTACAACCTCTAAAATTGTTTAATATCAACCATATATGAAAGTTTGTAACCATTGATGATGATTTAATTCTTTTGGCAACCCTTTTGCTTGTGGCTTTCTTGTTAGCAGATAATGCGTCCGTTGTGTTGAGTTTCGGTTTGTCTAGTTTTACGAATAGGCGAAACCTATCTGATTTTGAAGAGAAGGATTCAACACGTTTCACTGTTTAGGATGTTGTAATTTTGACGTGTTTCGAATAGACCAAATAGAACGCGAGAGAAGATATTCGAAATGAAAATGTTTTTTTCTGGTTCTTACCAAACAAGACCGTTGTGGAAATAAAAATAGATGAGAAACACTTCACAATACTTTCATCTTCATTGTTCCTTACTACTGTATCTGATTCGTTTCTTCTGATCAGTTTAGTTTAATTTCAATTATTAGAAACAATAGTCAATTAGTAATGTAAATAGTTTTTAAATAATTAAATGTACAAGCTCAACAAACTGTGAAAGACCAAACATTAACTCTTTGGAATGGAAATCTCTCAAGTCGGTTTTTTTACATGCCATAAACAATTTACGAAAGTTGACGAAATAAGAAAATCTTGGCGTTTGCTTGCTTATTGTGAAAGAAAGTAACAAGAAAACTGACACAACCGAAATACAACGGCAAACACCTTTGGCGTTCTAAAAGCCGAACTTTAGATATTGTGTTCGATCCTTTTCAGTGTTTATCAAGTTTCGTCTGAAGAAAACTAAACAAAAAAACTTTTACACACAATGATGACTTCTCAACCACATTTCAATTTCAGTGGTATGAATAGTTCGCTTTCTTCTACGTCCAATAGTAATGAAAGTGCCAGTTTGATGAATCTTTTACTTTCGAATAACGTTTCTAACATTTCAAATAACCAATTGTACAATAAGCTGATTAACAATCATAATCCAGATGTGAATGGACAATCATTTAATTGCCCTCCTAAAACTTCTGGACCTTCCTCTCCAACGAATCTAACTTTCGAACAACAAATCGAAAGCCACATGATGCTAGACGAAACCTTTACACAACTTCCCTCTTCACTCCACATCCCATCAGATTCATCATTATCTTCACTCCGAAGAACCACAAGTTATCCAAACAAATTTCATTCCTTCCAACAATCATCAAACACTTGTAAATATTGCGAAACTAGTCGAAACCTAAAGCAACCATGCATGTTTTGTAACAAGAATGGAAATAATTTAAAATCCAAAACACCTTCTCCTATGAATAATTGCACCTCTCCTTCACAATCCACTTGTAACAGTATCATTTCGAATAGTATGACACTTTCACATTCGAATTCAATGGAAGCAATAACTGATCTTGATAGAGCTTTGGATGGATTGAGTCCACAAACTCCATGTTTCTTACAATTGGATATCAATGGATTAGTTTCTGAATTAAATCAATCCAAAACACCAATTGAAGATGTTCACAATAATACGAAACAACTCCCAAGACAATTATCATTTAATTTATCCACAACTCCATTCACAACATTTAACAACAATACCACAACTAGTACATGTCCACCACAATTTAACAATTCCCAAAACAATCAAAACAATCATATCATTCAACAACAACAGCAACAACAATTTAGTAATGCAATGATTGAAAGATCACTCAAGTTGTCCACTCTCCAGAGAAGAAATTCATTCATTGTGAATAATAGGAGTGCTTCGTCTAATAATTTATTGTCGGCAGTTGTGAAAAATCCAAGCACTTCACCTGCCAGTCCAACAACGAATACTCCTGGAAATTTGTCACCTACTCCTTCATTGGCCTCACTCTCAAGAAAGAGTAACAGTTCTAGTTCTCTGAATAATTTGAGAGGAATTTCGAAACAGAGAAAGACTGGAACACTCGTTACTGAAACTGTGACCACAACGAGTTCAACCATTCATCACTGTGTTGAATTTCCAAAAGATTCCACATTTGTGAATTCATCGGGAAATAGTGTACAACAACAAGCATCTTCATCTTCGAATGGAGGAAATGCAAGAAATCAATCTTGGACTTTCTATAAGGAGGAGGCCTTTGAAAATGAAAAGAAGAATTCAAAGAATAATTTCAAATTCCATAACATATCATTCGTTCACGTTCCTGAGCAATAATGTACATAATAAATAATAACACTTCAGGGATTTATTTAATGTTCATGTCTTGATTTTTTGGCTTGTTTTTTCATTTGTTTAACGAGATGATTGTACTTTTTGTACATTTTAGTTCCTGGTTGATAGGAGAAGCATGATGTGAAATGATTTTGCAATTCAAAGAGCTTGGAGCCATCCTCTAAGCTCATTATTTCCTTCCATGTACAGTCCTTATCTACAGCAACGCCTTCTCCAGATCCAGCGAGAAGGAAGGCACTCTCAACATCAACAGAACTCTCCAATATGTTATTCTCCTGTGTTTTACTGTCCTCTGATAATTGTATTAAAGGTGTTGCAAATTGGTTAAGGTCAATGTAAAAGTATGGATCTTCTTCGTAATCATCTTCAGACTCGGATCCACTGCTTGATGCATCATCATTCTCATCATACCATTCATCATCATAGAGAACAGGAAGAGCACCAAAAAGTTTGTGAGGTTCTGATGTTAAGAATGGTGCGTGTAAACTTTGACTCAACTTTTCAGACTTGTCATCATCACCCTTATTGAGTTGTTTTTCATATTCATCAATATCTTTGGCAAACAAGTTTTGGGAATCGTTACATAAACTCAAAGCTTCATAGAATTTGACAGTAAAGCAAAATCTTGAATCATTAGCACTTCTTTTGAGTCGTTCCAAATTATCAGTTGATCCCACATAGTGGAAAACCTTAGAAGGAGATAATTCGTCGTCACTATTGCAAAATATAAATAATATGCCTGTTGTTGGGAACATGGAGGATTTTTGCTTAAATACTTGGTAGGCCAATCCAAAGAGATCACTATCCTTATTTTCTTCAATATTCAACTGCAAAAGAAGAGTCAAATTCACTATTCTTTGAGAGTCAAATCCTTTTGGTAGATCAGGTTCACCTGACATTTTAGTTGTTCCAATAGGTACTGAGGAATCTTCACTAACACATGTATCAATAAATAGAGCAGGTGTAATAAATTGTTTAAAGACTTTCTCTTCTGCAAGGTTTTCCAAAAACATCTCCTTCTTGATTTGTTTGTAATCAATAATTAAAGGTTGGATATGATTTCTGTAGATGAGCATGTAGGGAAGGTTGAATATCTTTTCATTGGAGAGAAGAGGTTTCAAGAAGTGATGGTTTTTACAAGTGCTCGAACAAACATCCTTCCACAAAAAGTCTTGCAAGCAAATTAAATTGGCTACATGAGAAAGCAATCTAAATTGCAGTAATTCATGAACTGGCAAGTATGGAAGAATATGATAAATAATTTCGTTAGGTATGTTTTCAATCAAGTCATTGAAGTAGATTGGCAATTCTTTCAAATGTTCAGTAAATTCTTTTGATTTTGCTTCATCCAAGATACGTCTTCTGAATCTTCTCTTGTTAATGGTTGAGAAATTGTAGACCTGTTGGAAAATGTTCATCTTTTTCAACATTTCCTCACAATAGTCATAGTCTGCACTACTAATGTCCTTACATTCTTCAAATAACTCTTTTGCTCTTTCAAAGGTGATACCATTTGTGTGGACATAGAATTGTAAAATATCAATTTCCTCCAAAGTAAGAGATTTTGGATCTCTGGAGAAGAATTCCTCATTCATCACAATAGTACAATCTGACAAGGTAATTGGTTGAAAGTCATAAACTTCTCTGGACATGATTGGTACGTCCTTTTCAGAAAAGTATTGTCTCATTTCTTGCATCTTTTCTTCACTTGTGGACAAGAGAAACACTGGATGATTTGTTTGGAAGGGAATTCCAATCGAACAATCGTTAGATTCTGAATAGATGATATCATCAACATTTTTCGAAGGATTTTCCAAATAAATATCCAAAAAGTTTGAATTCACTATTGATCCAACCATTATTTGTGTATAATCGATGAGGAAGGAAGCTAATTGACAAGTTGGAGTCTTTTTTTGATAATCTTCCTTTGAAGTAATTATTACAACAGTATAGTCATCACTAATATGAGAGATGTATTTCTTTTCCTCTTCAGATAGGAGTTGGAAACAGTCTTCTCTGGTTTTTCTCTTGGTAAGCATTGCAAAAGCCTTCTTTTCATCTTCATTTGTAAGATCAGACTCATTATCAAAGAGACAAACTCTCAAAAAGTCTTCAGGATGCTCCACGACTAAGCCTCCTCTGCTTTTAATTCTTTCAATATATTCATTAGGATTAAATGATTCCGAAAAACAAAACAATTCCGTAATATCAGCTCCTAATTCATCATCATCGTCCTCTCCATCCTCTTCTTCTTCATCTGAATCATCATCCTCCCAATCATCTTCATTGTCCTCCTCTTCTTCATCAACCCAATCATCCGAATCATCCTCCACAGGTATTTCCACTCCTTGATCATCCAACTCTCTAATCTTTGTCATTTTCAATTTTTTTAAGATTTGAAATTAAATAATTAAAAACGGCGCCAAATATTCTAAAAAAACATTGAACAAGAAGCGATGTCTTTCTTAAAGTAAACATTTGAAGTAGCTGGAAGATTAATGAGAACGGATGTAGTCTAGATGAAAACACTGATAATTGTACCTTGTACTTGATACAATTTAAAAAATCAAAAGGAAAAGAATTTGATTAATCATCACGATAGTAATTATTATTAATAATTAAATAACTAACTGCACAAGAAGAAGAACCCTAATAGAAGGATCATGGATGAATGGTTACATTCATTTTCAGAGCGCCCCATGTTACCTGTCGTCTATTAAAACATTTTCCAACAAGTACAAATCTTCATCAAAAAAATAGGAAAAAGGATTTGTCCATCATCCATTCAAATATTCAATAATTCATCATCATCAATATGCCAACATTGACAGTAACCGTTGTTGCAGGTCAAAGACTTGTTGCTAAAGACATTAGTGGTACATCGGGTAAGTAGTGTGATTAAAATTTGGTTATTGATCGTGATTTGATGTGAAATAATTGTTTTGTGATGATCAAAAACGACGCCAATAATAATAATAACTAACAGATCCATATGTTGTGGTTAGAGTTGGAAGTTCCTCTCAGAAAACATCTGTGAAACCAGCTACCCTCAATCCAACCTGGGCACAAACTTTTACATTCTCTGTTAGTGATCCTAGTAGAGAAATGGTAACTTTTGATGTATTTGATCATGATTTGATCGGTAAACATGATTCTATGGGAAGTTGTTCAGCACCATTGTCTTCATTGAAGAGAGGTGTAGTTGAAAAGTTGACATTATCTTTGACTGGAGCCAAATCTGGAAGTCTTGTTGTTGACTTATTGGCTCAAGACTTTGGAATTCAAGCAATGGTTCCACAACAAGGTTATCCACAACAACCAATGCAAACAGGTTATCCACAGCAACCAATGCAAGGATACCCTCAACAAGGATATCCTCAACAACCAATGCAAGGTTATCCACAACAAGGATACCCTCAACAGGGATATCCTCAACAAGGTTACCCTCAACAACCAATGCAAGGTTATCCTCAACAACCTATGGTCCAACAAGGATACCCTCAACAAGGTTATCCACAACAACCAATGCAAGGATATGCTCCACCAATGCAAACTGGTTATCCACAACAACCTGTTGTCACTGGTAGTACAACAACTACAACTAGTTATTATCAACAACCAACTACAACAATGCACGCTCATGTCACACCAGGTTATCATACTCATAAGGATATGAAAAAATTGAAAAAGATGGGAAAGAAAATGGGCAAGTTTGGTAAATTTGGAAAGATTGGAAAAATCGGAAAGAAGTTTGGCAAGTTTGGTAAAAAGTGGTTCTAAGTAAATAATTTATTCTGATATAGTTCAATACAGTTTCAGTAATTATTTAATCGGTTTATTAGAAACGATTATTATCGCAATAATGTTGCTCGTGGTGATCAGCATAAGCTCCCCTACACATTGGAATACACATACCCATACAGTTATTAATTTGTAAAATTCCGCTCGTCAAATCCAATACAGGTAAATACTTGTGGTCAGTTCTTAAAGTACAGCATGAGGAGCAACAATTGGCCAAACTTTCAGAATGATACTTTCCCATTATTCTATCATATTTATACTTTTTGAAAATCTTTTGGGATCGTTGCAACACGGATATGTACAGCACCAAGATGTTAACACTGTAGTGAGACTACATAAACTAGTTAACCAATGCGAGCAGCAAAACTTGGAAATGCACTTGTTCAGTGTGCCTGTTTTGGTGTCAAAAATCATTTTTTGATTTTGAGGTCTACTTAGCTCAATAGATTTAAAACATGAAGATGTTTTCTTGTTTGGAAATTGTAAAATATTGTTTCTAACAATTCCAATAACTCTTTGAAATTCCAGAGTCTGAAATACTAGTTTTACATTTTCCTTTTTCTTCTCCAATTTAAATCGGTTCTCTATTTTTTGATTAGTTGCTTTGCCATATTCTTCCAATAATTCATCCGATATCATTAGTTGAGATTTTAAAAATGATTTTGTAAATGTTTCAAAAAACATCTGTCGCTGTAAATCATTCATGCTCTCAAAGTTTAGTCTTATCAGATCAAAGTAGCAACACTCAAGTACAACCTCCAAGTCCTGCATTTCCTTATCAACAAATATTTGTGGTGAAATATCTCCTTTTAAGTATCTGTTTCTGTAAGCCTCTAAAATGTTATATTGTGTGGTAAAGAATAAAAACAACTTGTGCTGTTTTTCTGCATCACTTAGGTCCTTTTTCTCTATAAATTTTGTAATAGAATGAATAGTATTCTTGTCTACAATGGTTTTCAAGTCAATAGAAAACTCTTCCATTAATGGAATCAACTTGAATCTAACTATACTATAGAGAATAAGCCTGCATTTTTCATCAAACTTTTCAAACTTGTCTCTTGGAAGATTGTCAAATGTTTTACATGTTTTATAATCATGTTTGATGGAACCATTAAACATAATCACGTCATATTCATTGAAAAATGTTTTGGGATGGGAACTTGTTACATGGATGCAATTTTTACAACGAATTGGTCTCGGGTGTTCCTCATACAGATTTGAAAATTTATCCTGAAACCCTTGAATTTTGATCTTAATCTTTTTAAAAACTCGGAAAGGGTTTAGAACATCGTTTTCACTTATGAAAAACCTCTTATTTTCTCTCCAATTTGAGATCATTTCTCTTACTGTTTGTTCCTGATTCTCTGCCTCCATGCCTTTCAAATTAATAGACGAAAGAGCATCAATTTCCTTAAATATTAAATCCATTGAACTTCTTCCCTCCGAACCCCAATTAATGATAATATCGGCTTCTGTACTACTCCATTGTTTAAAATTCTTTTCTCCAACTAAATGTCTAAAGAATCTCAATACATGAGGGATTGGAAAATCATCCTCTAAAAAATTCAATTGAATCAGAATGGATGGTATATTACGATCTTCAAAGATTGACCACTCCCTTTCCAAATCACTGTTCTCATGATGCTCATCAAAAAGATAGGAAAAGTCCCGATTCACCAACGATTGAGATTTTATACCACTTCCGAAGACTGCCACATTCTTTCGGTTTATAAATTTGAAAGCATCAATATCATCTACAGTAAGGAATGAAGCAATTTGGGATAAGGCACTAGGATCGAGTTGGTTCATTTTTTTTGTAAATATTTTTAATATCTTAATAAGTTAGCGGGAGATTTTTGGTTTGGAGTGATGAATTAAACCTAATATATAATATTAAATTGCCTCGGGAGTAAGGAGAAATCGTTGTGTATTTATTCATTCTAAGCACAAGTTCTAAAAATCTAGATGAAAGAATTTTTCCTTACCTGTGAGTTTAACAGTTCTTAATTAAATTCCGTTACTTTTCGAATTTGGTTTTGCGTGCTTTCTTTTATTCTACAAATAAAAAACAATTGCTGACGGACGGGATCGAACCGGCGACCAATGGCTTATTAGACCAACGCTCTACCGACTGAGCTACGCCAGCTATATTTCCTACTATACAAACCTTAATTGTTCTTAAATAACATATAAAATGAAAAAAAGGAAGGAAAAAATGAAACCGTACAAGAGAAGGAACGTTTGGTAATTTTTAGAGTTTGCCTTAATTGTGTTCGAACGCATCAAACACGAAATATTGAGAACTTGTGAAAAGAATCCTCTTTAATTTTTTATACAATTCAATTTAATACTTCAACCCATGGAAGTTCTCTATGGTTTTTCACAATTATTCAATTTGAATGATTTTCTATTAAATAGGAAGAGTCAAACTATCCGATAGACACAAGCCAAAAAATGATAGAAGATGTTGCCTACCTCTATTTTACCGACATTTGATGGTCAACTTGATTGAACTGGTAAAACACTGTTTGTAACAATGCGATATTGCATTCCAGTACACACTGTGGAAAACTATTCGATTTCTAATTGTTTTCTTTTAACAGCGTGAATGGTCATCCATAGCAACCCAACCATTCAAAAAAATGAGCCTTTCATTTCAGAGGGGAATCCTAATTTTCTTTTTATTGTTGGTCAACCAGTTTGCTTTTTGTGCTAACTTACCAAATGGCGTCGACCAAGGTGATTATTATGTTGTTCCAATCGGCGGTGCAAGAGTAAAAGAGTATGGTTTTTTGAGTATTTCGTCAACAGAAGTCCAATTACATAGTCAACCTAAAACTCCAATCACATACTCCTATGGTCCACTTTCAAGTGGTATGGTATACGATTCCACCAACAAAGTATTCAATTTCAATCCAGGTGCAGGTCAAGCAGGCAAAACATTCACCATTCAGAGAAATTCAACCTATTACAATCAACAATCATCCAAAACTATTACTCAGACTGATTACATTACAATCAATGTTGAAAGTGCTGAAAAATTAACATCCACCAATTTATTACTACAACAAGATAATTTCACAACAAGTAATGGAATGGGAGGTGGTTGGATTAGTACCCAAGGTTCACACTCAATTTCTTCCAATTCTTTAACAATTAACTCTGCTAATACCATTACAATTTCCAAAATTAATGTCACTTCCAATGATGTCACTTTTCAAATTATTGCCAACTCATATTATTCATCACCTGGAAGAGGATTCATATTCAATTATATTGATTCTAATAACTATTATGAAATTCAATTACAAAACCCAGGTCCATTAACCATTACACGTGTATTGAATGGTCAGAGAACTGTCATCCACAGCTCAACATTATTAGTTGGTGCATATGGTAATCCAGTTGTTACAACTAATCACAAGATTTATGTTAAGAAAGTTAATAATGCTATTCAAATATCGATTGGTCAATTGAGTGTGGCAAATGCTGATTATTTGGTCAATGCAGTTGATTCAGATACTAATGCAATGAAAGTATTTTATTCGAATGATGGTAAGATTGGTTTCTTTGATAAGTATGTTCAATCTGGTTCCAGATTCAAGATTTTACAAGTTAGTGTCTGGAAAGGAAAGGTTCTTCATACTTATTCGATTGCTCCTCAAATTTATTGGGTCAACCAAAAGAATGGAACAGATTTGAATACTGGAAAATCATATGCATCAGCATGGGAAACTATTTCAAGAGCTCAATACATGTTGTTCCCAGATGATACTTTATATATTTATCCAGGAACTTATAGAGAAACTCTTAAAATTCAATATTCTTCCATTCCTGGACATCCTATTTCCATAAAAGGAGTTAATAATCAAGTTAGATTGGATGGTTCTTATCCAATTAATATGAACACAGTTCAATCTGTTAGTACTACATTGCCATTCAAGATTTATACTGCTCCATTACAAAGAGATTCTGTCAATGTCAATGTAAATAATAATAATTTCATATTGGCAATGAGACCACTTCCAGCTAATTCAGATGATTACTTTACAGTTGATAATTACTTGACAATCAATGTGAATAATACAAATTTCACACCACCTAATGCATTGTTGAATTATATGAAACTAGACGAAACTTTCAGATATAAAGCCGATGGTTCCAAAGTGAGTGATAATTATTGGGTCAATGCAACCATATTCCATTACACTGTTGCAGGTACTATTACAATTTCTAGAAAGATTTTATATTACAATAATGTAACTAACATAATTGGTGTTGCAAAAAATGTAGCATTTTTGGTAAATGATAAATATTCAATGGCAAACCACCCAGGATTGATATCAAAAGTTGGTCAATATGCAGTTGTAAATTCACAATTATATGTAGCAGCTGCAAGTTTACCAAATAATATTCAAGTTTCCATGTTACAAACAGGAATTAACATAATTAGAAGTGAATATTACATTTTTAGTAGTTTAAATATTACCAGATTTGAAAGTTATGGAGTATTG
>NW_003163241.1:8051-27113 GCF_000004985.1 Naegleria gruberi | reverse complement strand
TCTACAATGTTTGGTACAGATATCTTTTAGTGGATGATTCCATTACATTGGAGACAAGGCAACAATTAAATGGACAAATCTATTTCAGGATATTAAATATTTGACCAACCAAAAAGCAAACATTTTAATTTGGAATAAGAATCAAACTTTGGTCAAGACAGTTCAAACATATAGTGCTGAATCTCAAATGCCAGATTCACTAAAATTGGAAGTTCTAGCTCATATTAATCGAGTCATTACAAATACTTCATTACTCTATTTACACAAGAATGATATTGTTCCATCTTTGAATACTACTCATGGTGTAGCTTATCCATTTTGGTTAGCAATTACAAAGAGAGGATTAATTAGTAGTGTGAATGGATCTGTTTCTTCCCCACAAGTTTTGACAGATGTAAATCTGTATAATGAAGTGATTGGGTTGAATAGAGCAGTTCTGGATGAGTTGGCATTGGATTTGAGAGTTAAAAAATCACTTAATTCATATTATCCAAGAACAGTTGACATGAGAAATAATGTGTTTGTCAATTCACCAATTCAGAAACCAACTTTGAGTTATTCATTGACACCTTATTGGAATATTGATCATAATTATGTCATGACTGATATTAGTGTTGTGAAGTATTGGCAATATATTGATTGGCCAAGTGTGATGGATGTCAAGAAGAATGTGTACGAAACTAGTAAGAATAATTTGGCTTACTATTTCAATAATGCTCTTGCCAGTGATTTTACACTTCGTTGTAATGTAACAAATGGAATTACCCTGATTGATAAGGGTGTGAAAATTGACGGTATTTCATATAATGGTTTAACGAATGATATTGGTGCATTTGAGAGTAATTGCAGTTCTTCAAATTCAATTACAACAACAGCTGTTGGTGTTAACAATTTGGCAAATCAAGTACTTATTCAAGATAAGTCAAGTAATTCTAATATCATTGTTTTCAGCAATTTGATGCTTGTTATGGTGATCAGCTTAATGATTTGCAACATCATTTAAAAAATAAATTCAATTTTATTAAGATAAATTGAAAAACTGAAAAAAAAATGAGTTATTCGGTTGAAGAAGTAAAAACATGGACCTCGCACCAACTTTTCACCAAACTTTCCGCTAACACTGGCTTGTCGGAAACTATTTTGCAACCATTCCTTGAACATGATTTCAATGGTAATTCTCTTGTAAGTGTCTTAATAGATGAAAAGAGCACTGTGGATACGGTTACTATGGCTATGATTAACAGATTTTTAGAATCAAAGAATGCTGGGAATATAAGCCTTGAGTTTGCTATTACTTGCCGTACTGTTGCTAATTGGGCATTCAATAACATTAGAGATGAAGTCAATGTCATTAAATCGTATTCAGAATTGTCGATAATGGAAAAGCTGAAACAACAAATGAAAGGCTTGACTGACGATGCCAAATTATCATGGTACCAAACATTAGAGAAACTAATACAAGGACAATCTTGTGAAAGCATGGATAGGAAAGAAGATGTGAATAATCTTTTCAACACAGCATTTACCCTCTTTTATTCTGGAAAACGCAAAAAGGATTACCTAAACATTGAACAAGTGAAACAAGATTGTCCACTCGAAACTATTGATAAAGAAAAGGTAACCTTTAAGAATCAGATTGTCATGGAACAAAATCCCTCCCCTTTGTCCCTTAAAGATGTAAAGGTTCCCTTATTGATGATCCAAAAGAGTACACTTGTAAAAGAGATACTTCCTTTCATTCCAAATTTTCAAGTGGATTTACAAGATGATAGTGAGCGTATAGAATTGAATAACCACATAATCAGGGGTGATACTGTTTCCCTGATTGCACCTTCTGGCACTGGGAAAACAGCATTGGTAAGTACAATTTTAACTTTTGGATATATATGGTAAGATATCAAGAAGATTAGGTGTTAATCTTGGGGTCCTGTTCACTTGCTGTAGAGATGACACAACAAATTTTCGAGGAACAGATTATTGTTCCTTGAATTTGAACAATAGGATTGAGGATACACAAACTGCATTGGAATTATTTGCAACTGCAAGACAATTAGTGCACTGCAACCTGATTGCAAGACTTATCTATTTGGATTTATGTGTAGATATGTGGAAAGATCTTGAACACAAACCATTCAAGCAATGCAAACAGTTTTTAGCATATGCTCAATATACTGGCAACACCAAAGCTGCAAATAGAATATTTAACTATCTCATAAAGAACAGATGGGTAGAGTATGATATTGAAGAATTGAGAAATTGTACTTCCTCCTTGGTCAATAATCTGATTCAAAAATTGGGTGCAAGTACTGAGCCTTTTATATTTGCATTTGATGAAGCAAATGTGTTTTCTATTAAGGAAACTTTTTTACTCTCCAAAAATGGCACTTTGCGAGATATTCTTACACTGTTACACTCTGAGATTAGCATAATAAGAGGTAGAATATCTACACCAGTTTGTGATATTTATTGTGGTACTTGTTTTACGGCTGATGTGATAGACATAGTCCAGTCCAATAATGGAAAACATCAGGATATCACCAATAACATATTTTCTTTTTTTGGTTTAGATTCCATATCAGCAACAACAGCAAAGAATATGATTGGGTTAATGCACGATACTAATTATCTGAAAAATTTGTTTGATAAGGAAGATGAAAAGATAATTTTTCCAACAAGGAGAAGAGTTATTGGACTTGTCTGTGAAAAATTGACAACCAATTTCAAAAATCAACCATATTCAGAGTTTAAAAAATTAATTGCATATCCATTCAAATCTATGAAGATCTCTCCCCTTAAACTTTGCTGGATAGAGTTTACCAATAGCATTACAGAAACTGTATTGGCTCATATCAAAAACAAAAAGATTTCTCTAAATATATTACAGGAAATGTTTATCAGAGCTACGAACACCCATATTTTCTCAACCTCACTTATTCATGGGAGAGAGAGTATGGCAGCAACTCTTGTTGGATCTGGACTTGCCACACCAAAGGGAATTTATGGAGACTATTTCTTTGATTGTTCAGATACAATAACTAAACAAGTTTGCACAAATATTATGATGAAGAAATTTCCCCAAACTTATGAAGATTGTACTACACCAATGAAAGTATTGAGATTCCTTCTTTCCTGTGAAGATTTACAAGATGCTAAATATTGGAAAACAATATTTGCTCTAATACTACAGCACTACAATAGTAAGCCAATTCAAGATGTACCTTTTCTAAAAGTTAAAGGTGCCACACTTTTCCGAGCAACATGTCAGATGGATGCATTAGAGTTTTACACCCATTACTCTAAAAGTACTTGGGCTACAGAAGCATTGGATGTATTGAATTCTATAATTGGCAAATATACTAAGCCATGTACTGGTGTTGATGAACCCGATTTCACACAACGTGGTGACTTTTTGTATTGGTATTGTATCAGTAAATTAAGCGATAAAACCCAGGGAGAATACTTTAGACAAATTGTGGATGGATTGATTTATTTCCCAACCAACTTGTGTCATCCTGATTTGATCTTACTCAACAATAACACACTGTATCTAACCAGCAGCAAGCTTCACAACTGTTCACAAGAAGCTTACTCAAAGTCAGTGCTTAAAAGAAAATCATTATTGGATCGCAAATTTTTTTATATCAACAACTTTACAAAGGCCACTACAGTATGGTGGAAAACTTTCAAGCCGAAACTCCAGAATTTTTTTGAGAATTGTAGATTTTGTAAAATTTTTGCACACTTTAATGTTGAACTGGATAAACTAAACACTGAAAAAACAACAAACAATTTTCCAAATAGTAATACAGAACTTGTTCAACAAGGATTAATATCTTTAGAAAAAGATACACAATTTAATTTCATCCATCTGTCAAATTTACCTGTTCTAGTAGGGCATGAAAATTATTTGTTATTGGTGAAATACTTTGAGAGAATTAAATTTGATGAAAGGAAGGAAGAGGTGAAAGTAAACAGTAAGAAGGTAAACACTATTGTAAAACGAAAGCAAGAACCTCCAAATAATGTCAATAAGAAGAAAAAGATGGTGCCCTCAAATAAATAAAATCAAGATTTAGTCAACTTAATAAAATTTTAAAAGACATTAATTAAAAGTTATTTTTTACCAAATAAAGAAAGTAAAATGCAACCAGGTATTAAGAAAACTAGAGCACTAACAAAGAATTGTAAAATTGCCTTCCATCCTCTCAATTCCTTAAAGAATAAAAGTCCACAAATACCAGCAACAACCAAACTTGCCTGTGTCAATGGCAATCCAATAGTAAATCCAAGACTTGACATGGACACGTAGGTGGCCATAACATTACCAACTTGCCATAAACAAGCAGTAATGCATGGGAAAACTGCAACCTTTGGATGGAATGGTAAGACAACTCTATATCTGATAATATAATAAATATAGTAAATGACAAGAATGGCAGATGTAATACCTGCAGATCCAAATCCAAATCCAACCACGTAAACTACACCAGGTTTTTCTTCAAATCTAGATGGAACAAATTGAGAACCTCCCAAAACACCAACTCCAACCGAGCATGCAAGACCTAGAATGTAATTTTTGGATGATTTCAAAATGGAAACAATTTTTTCCTTTCTTGAGAGTGGTTGAGTTGGATATTCTTCCTCTTCTTGTGTTGTTTCAATAGTTTGCTCAACAGCTTGTTCATTATTTTGAACTTCTGGATTGAAAGTATTTGGTGCTTCTGGATTTTCCTCATTTCCATCATAATGTGTAACTGTTTCATTGACAAGTGACTTGGTTTCAGTTGAGCTAGCTGGCAATAGTTCAGGTAAATTCCATTTAGAACAAGTTGCAATACCAACAATTCCTACAACCATCAAAATTAAAGCTAAAGCTGTCAAGTAAGGATTTCCAATTTCAGAATGGAAAAGAGCAACACCCCAAGTGAAACTTGTAATAATATTGACACCACTCCAAACACCTTGAGCAACACCCAATCCAAGTAAATGAATGGCTATTAAACTTAATAAAGAAGCAGGTACCCACACAGCAGCTCCTAAAATTTGAAATAATTTGAAATTGTGCATTGTGTGAAAATTGTAAAAATGAAATTGTAAAAATTTCAAGTCATTCCACTATGCAAACAAAAATAACTTACCCAAAATTCCCCAAAATGAGAAATACCACTCATTCCAAATCAAAACAATGAAAGAAGTTATCAAAACCATTGATGAAAAGTAAAATTGAAAAACGATTGGATTCATATTTGCTTCCTTGATCCATTTGACTTTTAATGGAAGACCAAAAGTACCCCTACATTGAATTTCAATGATCATTAACACATTGTCAAAACCAATAATTGAATTTGTCAACAAATTATGCAATTATTCACAAATGTCGAATATTATAATCGGATTCAAAGATTTTTTGTTGTTGTTGAACTTTTATCAACCGAAATAATAAAACATACCATGCAATAATACTATTGTAAGTATATCAAAGTTACCAAATATTCATCAGTAAAAACATTTCGGAAATTAATTTTTCATCAAACAATTGTGAAAATCCACAATTTTCATCAAGACCAACAACAATTTTAAAATCACACACAAAACAACACAACAATAAACTACTTACCAAGCAACAACACCAACCCATCCCAACCAATCAGGCACTTGTCCATCGGTCGGTGATGTTCCATTCGTATTATTGTTGGTGTCATTCTGCAGGAGTGCAAAGAATGGAGCACCCTCTTGCATGGCCCACATTGGAATTTGCTTGAGAATTGCTTGTGGGAAGGTTCCTTCAAAAATTGATGATGACATTTGTTGATTCTTCTTCGTTCTCTCTCTACTAGCAAGTTGTTTTTTTTTGATTTGTTGATTTGCTGATGATTGTTTTCACACATGAAGATACAAAGTCTGCGGTGTTATGTTATTGAATTGAGCGGAGTTGGAAAGTAAGAACAAAGTTCTGCAACTCCTGTTAAAATCAAATAATTGATTTTATTCTAAAATTGTTTTCTTGTACATTTTCAATTCATGATCTATTCTTTTAATAGCAGCTTTATCAGAAAATATCGTTGTGATATCTGCTTGAGATGGAATGTCTTTAGTGGTTGATTGGACTAGTTGAACTTCTTTTTGAATTGCTGAGAAGAGCTTGTCAGCAAATTGAGGGTCAGGATTCTTAATTGGGGTGTCCTTATTTCTATAATCACAGAACATCTTGACAAAATCATTTGCATTTGCATTGATGGAAGACAATTTTCCATCAAGAATTTTCTTTGCAAATTCCAATTCCAAAGCTGTCACTGTTTGAGATTCCTTGTAAGATGCCAAAATACTGGCAATGTTGAAAAGAGCTCCAAATCTATGATTCATAACCAATGAAATGCTATTGAGAGCTGCAATGGTGATTTTCAATCCATTGAATTCCTCATCACTGGTGAGATACTGTTTAGCACGTGCTGTCATTTCACTTCTTGAAATTGGATTCTTTTTTCCAACAATAAAGGTCAATAATTTGGCATTAACAGCACTGATTTTGGCTTCTTCACTCAGAGAAAGGAATTTTCTTTGTTTCTTTGGTTTTTTTTCTGCAAGTGCTTTCACCAATTTGGTTTGTTTGGCAATATTTGCTAATGTCTTGTTGGAGAGTCTTTTGCTTGATCTTGTTGTTCTTTGCTCTTCATAGTCAGAGTCTTGTACATCACTATCGGAGAGTTCTTGATGCTTTGATGACTTTTTGCTTTTTTGTTTGGCTGGCATGATGTTGTTGTTGTTATTTACTAATTTACAATTGGATATTGACTATCGGAATATAATCTTATGATTATTGTATGTGTACTATTGTTACAGGTTCTTTGCTAATAATATTATTAACGAATATATTAATTCTGATCAATTTGTTATTAATATCAGTGTAGATGTTTTTTTTAATGTTTGCTTTTGAAGGGATTTAAGTTCGAGTGATGGTTGGAATGGAAATTTGTTTGAAACGAAATTACTTGTTTTCAAAAGCAAAAGAGTTATTTATACAGGAAAACCTGCGTTTGTGCAGAACTGTAGACAAGATATTATGTTCCTTCCCATGCACGATCAAATTGAACTATACCATTCAACGTTCTTTGCAAATATATTTACAAGTGATTTTATTGGATTTCGCATTTGGAGATGAGACCAGCACTTTGTTTGTCTTTTTCATTGTCCATATGTTGTTGAATGAAACCCTCTGCTCTTGTCACTGCTTTCTGTAATAAATCGAGAGCCATGCTTTCAATGCTAACATTCTTTTGATCCCATTCTGTATAGTTTTGAATTGCATGAACATCTGTATATTCCAATTCAAACATTTGCACCAGTTGAGTCTTTTTAGTATCGTACAAATGAGTTGCTGCATATAAGTCTCCACTTCCATGAGCATCAATTTTTGTGACAGCAAATAATGGTTTGTATCCATATTCCAAGAATAAATTTACAAAATCCTCCAATTCACTTGGTACATTCCTTTGATTTGCAGGAACGACAAATATCACAGCATGAGGAATATCCTGAACAGTAGTATTATTTACAAGACAATCTGGATCTAGAATTGCAGCAGGATTTCTACTCAACATTGAAAATAAATAGTCCCATAGAGACCAACTCGCCTTTTGTTTCACTTCTACATCATCTCCTATTTTACCATCCCTCATAGCTCTTACTTGTTCCAATTCTAATTTCAAGAAGGTTTCCAATCCCCTTGTATCATGAGCAAATATTGATTTTGGTAAATTGACAGCATAACCTTTCTTTTTCTTTGTAAACGCTGATGCACGATTTTCTCCAATTACTGCTATTGGTGCTTCACCATAATTTTCATGAAGGGAACGATGAAATGTACTAATCAAACTACTCTTTCCTGCTCCTTTTTCTCCAATCAACAAAATATTTAAATGTGATACGTTCGGAATAATGTCATTATTCACTGTATATTCATTCAATTGTTTTTGTCTAAATTTTAAATTATTATAATGTGATATTTGACTAAATTCTGTACTTGTACTATTGTCTGTACTCGACCGATCAGAAGATTTTCTTGGAGTTGTTTTTCTCCTATCCAAATCATTTCCATTGTTATTGTTGTTATTATTGTTACTACTACTTCCACTGCTACTACTTTGCTTTTCACGAGAATAGAATGGATGGTTCACCATATAATTATTATCATCATCAGCATCACTGTATCGATTCGATGACGTTGTTTTGGGGCTTAAATCGGAAGATTGAACTTTTTTCATTTTTTCGTATGGAAATCATAAGGAGAATTTATTATTGGATTGATGACTGACTATTTGATTGCAATCAAGTATGTTCTACTATTAATTGTTAGATTCTCAGCAATTGGTTCTCTTTCCATTTGTCTTGGCCTCTTCTCTTCATCACAATAAAATTTAATCATAAATATTGATGAATTTTTTAATAAAAATAAAAAACGCTAAAAAATATTTCTCAACCATAACACGAGGTAATTTCCCAAGCACAACTATTCTGAAGCCTGTGTTTGCCTCTATCATAATGTGGAACAATTGATACATTAACTTGTATCGCCATGATGAAACTGGAACGGGTAGCGAACCTTCCATTTCCACAGACAACTCGGAGGCATTTGATCTGCCTATGTATGACGATTCCTAGTTCCGTCCAAAGATGGCTGAACCTTCTCTCGCTAAGAAACTTAACTTTTTTTTAATACAACCACAATTAAGCCGAGAATTTGATGCATGTTTCCAGTCTTCTTATCAGTGCTTTGGTTCATGCTTGGGACAAACAGGTCGCAAAGATTCAGTTCTTTGAGAATTTTTTGTTGCAGAGGAGCTTTGGGAAACTAAAGCATACTCTTAATATGAGCTAATTGAAGTAATATTGACTTTAATATTATTAATTTTCAAACAGATGCCCAACTATTTTCCTGCCCAGGCATGTTGTGTACAGCCTACAGTAATTTGTACATGGTCATTTCAGCATATTCTGCAATTAGAATTGGAACGGATTTGTCTCCGTTGGTGTCCAGAAAATCTTTCAATGGATTCAATGGTTTGATTATGATCCTTGACAGCTTGTTGTAATCTTTGATAATTTTTGGAACATTTCGAGTGCAGTTTCGTTTCAACTTTCTCAATATTCAATGGCATCATCCCATCATCACACTCGTACAATTCCATAGGCACATGAACTGGTACTCCACTTATTAAAGATCCATTCAATCTTTTCAGCTCTTCCAAAGCATGTTCCCTAAAATCCGAATAATAATTTGCAAATATTTCATCCGACCTCAATATCTGCTGATGTAAAGCTTTGCTAATGAGAAGAAGAGTTGAAAATTCCTTCCTTGGAACAAATGAACATATGTGTACTTGAATTTCCATTGGAATACCTTCAAATTCACTGAGTGGTGATCGTTGGTTAGTTAATGGTTCTGACACCTCGTTGCCCATTTTTTTTTGTAAAATAACTTGGAAAATATTGAACACAGTTAAAAAATTGGTGGGAGAGGCATTACTTCTACATGAGCGAACATTTTTGATTTGATTTTTGAAATTCTCGAATTATTGACGAATCCTTTTCAATTACAATTTGTAAAATTTCAGTACCGCAACTAAATTTCCTCATAAATCTTGGTTACACTTTCTCTTTTTTTAGCACTTGTTTCTAATATTGATGTGTTAAGGAGAGAAAATTCTTCGATAATTGAGAAAATTTCCTTTCTATAATTTTCGATAACTTCCTTTCCTTTTATTTCTTCCAATAAATCAGTCTTATTAATGACAAATAACATGGGGAAATCATTTAGCAATCTATCTTTAATCTTCGTAATATAACCAACTCGTTCTCTAAGTGATTTTACTGTTTGAAAATCTCCCACCGAACAAACACCAATGAAACAATTTCCAAATTTAGTATACTTATTTTTAAATGCATCAAAATCTTGAGGTCCAGCTATCCAAATTTCACAATAATTTAAAAATTCAACTCTAACATCCATTGAAACACGTACCAGTATCTAAAACTTCCAACATTATCGATTTCCCATCCACCATAACTTGTTTACAATAATAATCTTCAATTGTTGGATAACTTTTAAAATTTCATTTAAAAAATAGATAATTTCAAATAACCTACTTATCCACAAACCATCCCAATACAATGCTTACGATCAGACATGATTTTCCAACTGTACTATCTCCAAACATGGTCATTCGAATTTCTTTAATTCTTTCCTTTGCATTTTGAAAACATTTTTCATAAGTTGAGTTTTGACATATTTTGTTAGAATGATCTTTCTTCTCAATTCTCCATTCATGATTAATGTTTTTTTAATTTCTTGTAAAGTTTCGAATGATTTTCTATCAATTCCACCATATGCTTCGTATACTTTCCACCAAAATTCATTAAAATAATCTTCCATTTCCTTTGCATTGAAAATTCTTTTTGAAATTGTTTGAAAGTTTGCAATTACAATTATTATTTTCCATAGTTGGAGGAATATATGAAGGACTCATATTGATTAATTTTAATTTCATTGACAATAAGAGAAATTTCACCTCCGAAATTGATCCTTCAAAAATCTATGAACTTTAAAAAACTTGAAAAACAAAAAACAATTTAAAAAACTAATTAAAAAAAAATGTCCAAATCCATCCAACACAAATTAATGATCGGTGAATTGACTTCAATATTCGAGTCGATATTTGGATCAACCTCAGGAGGGCATCATGGACATGGAAATAAACAAAATAATCGGAAGCAAGTTGAATTGGAATTTGAAACATATGGTGATGAGGGAAGTATTCAAGTAAGATTTGAAAAGATGAAGGGAGGAAAGACGGAGAAACGATACAAGTTGATTATTAATTATCCAGTTGAACGAATTGGAGAATTTAAATTGACCATTAACAAGTATTGTATAGAGAAGAAGCAATTAATTATTTTGATTGAGGATTTTAATTTGGATAAGAGTGTTTCATTGTTTGTTGGAAAGGCAACAGAGAGTAAGATCTACATGATTCGATTAGGGGATGAATTGTTACACCTATCGATTGCAAAAGTAGTTGAGAAATTGTTTGTTCCGAGAGCTATTGATAAGAGTGTTACCAGTGAGGGATGTATAGTGTATAATCCTAATATCTTCTTTGTGGATGAACCTTCTTTGAGTATGAAAACAACTTGTGATACTGCCATGGGAATGTTTGATCCAAAGGAAAAATATTCGAATACTGACCCAGTTATCCATCAAGTTCAAATTCGATACAGAGAATTTCATCAAATTTGGGTGAAGGGATTTGTCTTCACCACAGGCTTTTCACCAGTTGTTCCAATTTTGGACGGTCGTAACAATGATACTTATGAAGAAGCTTCTTGTGGTTATTGTTTTAAGAATGGCCTGTACAAGACTAAACGAAATGAAGGATATGAAAACTTTGATTGCTATGAGTTTGAGGAATGTGTAGAGTTCAATAAGGGACATTTGAGAAATTATAATTTCCAGAAAGGAATTTTATTAGAATTTATCTATGTGAGAGGAAAGGTGAAAAAAGGATCAAAGAGTATCTGTACATTAACAAATTGGAAGAGATTGTGCATTAAGGGTAAAAATCCATATTGGATTTCAAAATATACACTTACCAAGTGATTCTCAAAATATTTAAAGTATGACTTTGATGTGGTGAAGAGAATGATGTATCAAGCTCTTATGAAATTTACAAAATCACATTGGAAATAAATTGAATTATTTAATGTATCACACATTAAGCATTTGTTGTTGCCATTGCCCACGCCTCAATGCATGCATTAGGGAAATAATTACTAACATTAATCACATTGTTTGGATGAGCATTTGGGGCTCCCAAAACTGGATCAAGCTTTGGGTTCCATTGTTGCATTTCAATATTTCTGTAATAAAACTTCCAATTACGATCTGCACATGCCACTTGAACAATCACATTTCTATTACAAATGTTCACAAGTTGAACAGGGTATGAATCAGAACTTGTTCTTGGTTGAGGTGCATATCTCTGAATACACATTTCAGTACATGAACTGGAAATATTGTCCTCTCCAATAACAGAACCAACCATTGCCAAATCAGAAGCAGTTGTAGTTGGGTAAGTTGGTAAAGCATCACATCCAATAGAATTGAACATTATTGCATTCGTTGGGAGGAAAGTAGTAACATTTCGATTGGAAGAAGTTGGCACCCACGTATCCAAAGAAAAACTTTGATACCAATTGGCTGTAGCTGTTGGAGGAAGGCCCTTCTTATAGCACACAAACTGGATGTGGATTTTTTGGTTGCAAGTATTGAAAATCATGGAACCATGTTCCCAACTGGAAAATCTTCCGATGCATTGTTGGGCATTATCTAAATTACACACTGTGGTCAACTGTTTTTTTGAGTGGGCTTGTTGGGAGAGGAGGAGAAGGCAGGAGAAGAGTAGGAGAATAATGTTGTGAATTGTTGCCATTTTTTTTGTAGAAATATCTCCATTTCCAGATTTAACTGCTCATTGTAAAGAGTTGTAAAAACAAATAATTGTAACTGAGAGTGTTATTTATTGTTAAAAAAATATTATTTTAAAGGCATTAATTTGTGGATTTAATGAAACATTAAAATATTCATTCTTAAATCTCAGATCTAGTACATTGGTTCAAGGTATTTTTAATAAACTCTAATTTAATGAATTCATTTTTATATTTACTTATAAAATGAATATCTTTCCAATTGATGTGAAAGGTCACTATTCGAAACATTTCGAATAAACAAATATTAATCACTATCTTCATCGCTGGTACTATCCTCATCAACTTCTGAATCAAAGAATAATTGTTTGATTTTTGAGTATCTCTTGAAACTCGCCAGAAATGATATCGCCTTCTCATTTGTTTGATTATCACTTAAATCAAGATAGGTTAAATATTCCAATTTTTCACAAATTTCTTTGAATCCCTCATAGATAATTTCGTTTCCGCGAATGTCAAGGTAGGTCAATTGGCTCAATTGGCTAATTGAGGAAGCAAACTTGTCAGTAAGATCATTCTCACTGATATTAAGCTTAGTTAATTGTTTCAAGTTTGTTATACATTTAAAAGAGTTTCCAAAATAATTATCACTAATATCAAGTGATCTTAATTGTGTCATTTCACTGATAAGTTTTGTTGTTTTGGAACTATCAATTCCATTCGAATGGATGTCTAGAGTTACTAGACGTGATAAACTACTTAGATATTTTACACCTTTTCCTTTAATCCCATTGTCATAGATGGAAAGGAAATTCAATCTTTGCAATCTTCCAATATATTTCAATCCTTTATCTTTAATTCTATTACTACCAACTGCAAGATGTGTTAAATGTTCAAGTTCACCAATACATTTGACACCTTCTTTTCCTATTTGGTTATTGTTAATACTGAGATGAGTTAAATGTTTCAAATCTTTGATCAATTTAGCTCCATCAGAATTAATTTGATTACCATTTGCTTTGAGTATTCTGAGTTTTTCAAGCTTACAGATCAATCCTAATTCATCAGTTCCAATATTATTGAAAGAAATGTCAATTGCTGTTAACTGTTCCATTTCAGAAATGAATTTGATTTTTTCAATATCCAATACAGTTTGCATAATGTTTAAATCTGTCAAATTTTTCATTCTACTGATCAATTCAAAACCTTTTGTGCTGATGGTCATTGAATGAACACTTAACTTATTCAATAGAGATTTTTCACTAATTATTCCAATTCCACGTTCAGTAATATCACTATTTAAACTGACATCTAACTCTTTCAATGTATCCCAATTACCAATTGTTGCAATATATTCATCTGACAAGTGCTTATTACTAATATCAAGCGATGTCAAATATTTCAATTCTCCAAAATTTAAATTAAAAGGTGAGAAAATTACATATCCACCATTCTGCGAAATTCTTCTCAAATTCTTCATCTTTAGTAGAACATTTTGAAAATTCATCGCAGTCACTAGAGGAAAATGTGAATTCCAAATACGTTCCAAAAATTGACTCTTTCCAATCGAAACGAGTCTATCATGTGAAATATTCTCATCAAACTTTAACGAAAGTTCAGCTCTTTCTCTAATTACATTCAACCACTGTTTTGATACCAACGTACAAGTTTGTAAAACAAACCAAGAATTTAGAAAGGAAAAAATTTCAACACAAATATCATCAATTAATAATTCTATTAAAAATTTCAATTAAATAGAATTCAACAATTTCATGATCATTATTCATCATCGGATTATAATTCATATAAATAATATATTATAATCATCATCAAATCATGAAATCATCGGAATAATTTATCATGATGATTTTGGAAAATTACCTTTGAATCGCTCATGGAGGAGTGTTGAAGTTTGACAATTTTTTTTCAAAGCATTTTCTGGAAGGAAGCTAAAGAAGCCTTCTCGATTTCGTTTCATTTTTTTTGTAAAGGAATTTCTAATATTTATTTAGGGTTTCGTCTGGAACAAAAGCACATTTATTTCAATTATCTAGTAGTTGAATTGATCTCATCAACTTTTCGTTGGAAATGTGAATAGTAATCATTGTAGTGAAATTCGAAATTGAAAAAAATAAAAGAAATATATGAATAATTATCTGCCCTCGGAATTGATCAGTGAAATTTTCTCGTACCTTTCCTTTCCAACTTTATTTAATTGGTTTCTTCAAGACAATTTCACCACACTTTTTAAACTCATTCAACCAGAACTCATCATGCTACGATTTATTAATCAAATAGAGGAAATTGTTGCGAATGAACCTCCCATTACAGGAAGAAGAAGAAGAAGAAACAATCATCGTGGGAAAGGAGAGGTCATTTTACCACATATTTCATTGCATTACCCAAAGGAGAGTTTGAATATTCTGTTGGGAAGTGTCAAGTCATATTTGATGGATCATTGTTTTAGTTCTTCATTAGATTTGAATAAGAGAAGACAAATGATTCGTCAATTTCACATTCATAGAGCTAATATAATGAACAGCTATCACATGAATTTGATAAAATGCATGAAGAAAACAGGAAAGTTCAATAATTGGAAAGAAACATTGAACATTATTCGAAAGTCCATTCTCACATTATACAGATATAGTGGTATTAAATTTTCAGCTCAATGGAAATATGATATTCATTACAATATCTTACCACAGATTGAACACAATGCTTGTTGCTATGTGCAAATTAATAGACCAACATCAATTGAATCAACTTTGGATTTACTATTTGACTATAATGAAATGGCCACTGTATTGAATATTAATCACAAATGGATGTCAACTAGGGAGAATATCTTTTTTCACACCAACAGAAAACCAAAATTTGTAGAAAGAGCATTATTTGGTTATTGGGAGTTTTTACCAACAGATTTATCAATATATAGAAATGCTATTATATTTTATGAGAATCTAAACAAGTTGAATATATTTGAGAGATGTATTGAGCACTTTACAAAGTGTAATTTGAAATATTTCAAAAATGCTTTTGATAATGAACATTTTGACAAGTTTTATGCACTGTTTGAATATTTGAAAACATTTCATAGAAAGGGAAGAGTTTATGATGAACAATTTGGTGAAAATTTGAATGGATTTTTGAGTCACATTTCCAAAGTGGAATGTTCTACAAATAATAGAGAAAAGCTGAAAGATTTGTTAATATTTCAAGAATTATTGGTGGAATAATTGTTGGAATGGACGAAATTTTCATCCTCAGGTAGGTTGGTCTTATCCTTTCATTCAGATCAAACTTATCCAATCATCATTATAGACTCTTTTGATTAACCTTTTATGTTTTTTTTTAATATAATTCTATTATATATAATCTTGCTTCATAATTAACTATTAACTATTTATTTAAATTAAATTAATGGGTAAAATGAAGAGCAAATATTCCAAAGATACCTTACCTACTCTCACTAAGACATGCCTGATGTTGTTATTAAGAATAAGGGCTCATCTAATTGTCGCTATAGTTCATCAAACAGTCAAACCACAAGTTCCTTATTGTTGTTGTTCCAAAATATTTTGGCGCTCAATCAGCAACCATCAACTTATCCAATATGTAACAAACCTAAAAAAAAAGATAATACACCATCTCTCACTCCATGCCTACTACGATACGGAATGTTGTTGAGAAAGGAACCTTATTGTGTATTATATGAAAATGTATTTATTATTGTATTGGTACTATTACTATTAGGATGTTTATCGACGGAAGGATACTATCAGGAATGTAAAAGTTGTTTGGATGATGAAGGTGGTATTTGGTGTGCTCTCTCACAGACGTGTGTCTCATCTGAGATGGAGTGCTCAAGTCCTTTTTCTTCTTATACAACATCATCAATGTCCTTTTCTTCTGTGAATTGGTTAATACCAACAAAGAATGTATATAATACAACCTCAACACCAGTTGGGAATATAATATCTAATTTATTTACGGGTAAGGATGCAGCCCAGAATAGTACAATGTACAAACTGCCCAGCTATTGTTATACAGGTATAATTACAAACTCTAGTCAATGCTCAAATATCAAATTGGAAATACATAGAACTTATTCGAGTAGTGTGAGAAACTTAGTGTTTCCCATATGGTTTCAACCTCATCTTAAATTCATAAATGAAACCCATCTAAACTATAAATTGAGCCAGATGAGGAAATCCTATCAGATAGGATATTTCTTTGCTCCTATATTTCCGATTCAATCTAGGAATGATTCATTTCTCAATAGTACGGATAATGGAGCTACTCTGAATACACTTTGGAATAATATCAAATCAAATAATTACAGTGACAAAATCTCTAGCCTATCCTATCTATCAGGATATAGCAATACTTCTTCCATGTTTTCTTACTTATTTCATGTTTTTAACACACAAAATGCTGAATTTTTCTTTGGTGAACAGAATTGGTTTAGATTCCTGGATTTATCTATTGCTGCCACCTCAAATAAGTATTATAGGATGGGGTTTTCATTGGCAGTTCCAAGATCAGATTTATCTGAATTCAGTTATGCTTCTGATAACCCTCTGGAAGAAACTGATCCTGACCTTTTTGGTTCTCAGTATCAATGTACTTTTGTTCTGGCAGATCAAATAGTTTATGCGGAGGGCTATTGGGTTTTCACCGTCTCTGGAGCACATATTTACCTAAGTATTGCTGTAATTGTTGTAATAGGAATAATGACAACTCTAGTACTGTGTTTTAATACGAGATTGTATGAGGAAGATATGGAAACAAATTTTACAAGACATTTCGATATGAAAAAGACACCAGTGCCAGCAGAAAAACCAATGTTTTTTCACAAATTAGCCAGGCTTTATGACATGGCTAGAGCCTTTGTGCTGGCAAATGATAATGATATTGCTAAGGAAGTTGGGTCAGAGTCATATTACTATTTTTGGTTTATGAGATTTATTATTGTTTATTTATTTATTTGTGGAGCCTACTCTATTATCTTTCTTGTTCCATATTTGCCTCCCAAGCTCCACCTTGGATTCCATTCATGGATATTTCAAAATATACAGCAGCCACCTTAACATCTGGAAGGCAAGAACACGTATTCTTGATATTTGTAATTATCAACAGTTTTTTAGCTTGTTTGTTGGGAGCATTTCTACTCTATGCACTCAAACATGAATCTAGAGTGTTTGTCACAGACAAGGTTATCACAGATGAAAAGGCACTCTCGGCAACAATTCGTCATTTTGGTCACCTTTACACTTTGATGGTAAAGAATATTCCAAAGGAGATAACAGCTAAGGAGGAGTTAGGAGAACTATTCAATGAAGAGATCCTTCTTGGAAAATACAGAACTGACGATGAATGGAAAGAACATTATGTATGTCATGTTGCTGTAAATCTTAATCATCTTACAGAATTAGAAAAAGCTCTTGCTAAAGTTGAAAAGAAGCTAGAAAATATCAAACCTGATAAACCACCTACTACTGGCTGTCTTGCAAAATGTACATCAAGAGAAGATCAATTAATATTGGAAAGGGATCAGATAACTGAAAAGATTAATACAATTAAGAAAAAGTACTATGTAAATGAATCGATGGAGAATGACGCATTTTTAACTACTGGAGCTTTTAATACCAACGATCCTACAGATGTGTATGGGACTGGATATGGATTTGTAACATTTTTTTCAATGGATGAAGCCAAAGAGGTGCTAAGAAACTTTAACGCTTCTAGATCTAAAGTAACTCAATGGATGGAATATTTGATACCTTTTTATGAAGACAAAGAAATTGTCGTAACAGCAGCTGTTCCACCCGACGATGTGATTTTTGAGAACTTTAGTGTAAGCCACAAGAAGAGAAAATTAAGGCTGATAGGTATTAATTTGGGACTGTTTTGTGCTATGCTTTTGGTATTCTTTATTCTTGGAGTGGGAAGTGTTTCACAATGGGCTAAACAGGAATTTTTAACATTTGTTATTGATTTTGCTGAGAGTTTGCAAGTTGCTGGAATGGTTGATCTGTTTAGAATCTTGGTGGATTTGTTAATGGAGGTACCTGGATTGTTCATGGAATTGCTAAAACTTGTAGTGGTGTTAGGAGCAAATGCTGTAGGTTACTTTTCCAAGACTCATTACTCATTGTACGTCTCTGAAAAGATGTTCTTCTTTATGCTTTCTGCTACACTTGTCTTTCCATATTTTACCAAATATTTCTTCCTCAATACCATTATGGCATTCAGTAACTATGTGTCTCACTATCCTCAATTCAACAATTTGGTTGTCTATTTTGAATTTTTCGGATTGGACATTATCAATATTCTATTTATTTTTTCATTCATTGCAAAAACCATTGAGTATTCCATTCAATTAGTTTCAACAGTCATCACTCTTTCTATCAATAAGAAAATGGCAAGAATGCCTTTTGATTATGAGGTGAATTATGGTTTTAAATCTGCCCTACTCATCCTGATAGCCTTTTATGGTTCAGTTGCTCCCTTTGTGTACTTGGCAGGATTAGTGTTTTTCGTATTTTCTTACATACTAGAAAGACACTTAATAATGTT
>NW_003163241.1:5236-8001 GCF_000004985.1 Naegleria gruberi | reverse complement strand
ATTAAACAAATTGAGGAAAATGAAAGTGGACAATAACTATGTCAAGGTCAAGAAAAACCAAACTGTACCGGTTTCTCGAGAAGAAACAGAGAGTGAAAAATCACAAACACAATCAGTGATTAGCAATTTTAAACATGACGTGGCCAACTTGATCAATATTGGAAAACTTGAATCATTAGAAAATGAGGATATTGTTGATCTTGTTCACAAATCTCAATTACTAGATCTCTACAGACACCCTTACTTTATCGATGAAGCAAGAAAGCTTAAAAAGAAGATGAAGAATGCAATGAGAGCAGCTCTTTTCGTTGCCAATTCAAAACAAGATACAAGTACACATAATGATGTAACACTCTCCCTCGTTCCTAATGATCAAAAATAAAAACGTGTTAATAAGTTGTGAAAGTTGTGTGATGACGAAATCTTGATAATCGGAATCTTTCTCAAGATCGGAAATGTATTTTTATTAAACAAAAAAATGACAACAATCAACGTGAAGGTAAAGGCTATGAATGGCCAACAAATTGAATTACAAGTGGATCCGGAAGTAAGTATTTGAAAGTCAAAGGAAGTATTTATTCATTGATTTATTAACAATATAATAGATTGACGTTGAAGAATTTAGAAAATTACTTGCTGAGAAGAGTAACACTGCTCCTCATCTTCAAAGGCTCATCTATCAAGGAAAGGTTTTGAAAAACGGTACAAAACTCTCTGATTACAGTATGTAGGATATTTAAATCATTATTCCGAGAGTCTAACAATTATATTATTGAAAATTAGAAATATCTAATGACCATGTTATTCATCTTGTAAATATGCCACCTCCAGAGGCTCAAGCCAGTAGTGGTTCTTCATCATCATCTTCTGCCACTACAACAAACACCACTGGAGCTACTGGAACAACATCATCAACAAATGCTGGAGCTCATCCACATGCTCAAACCTTCCGTGCTTTGGGTCCTGGAATGGTAATCACTGGTATTGTAGACTCACAATCACCAAATAGCAATAACAATCAAAGAGGTGGTATTGATATTTCTTCAATCTTGAACAGTGTTTTAGGTGGAATTTTACAACCAGGAGCTAATGCCAATAATAATAACAATCATGGACATTCACACCCTCATTCACACTCTCACAATCCACCAACAGCACAAAGACAGCAACAACAACAACAACAACAAGCAAATAATAATACCAACAATAATAATAATCAAACAAGATCTCTCATTAATGGAGCACGTTCAATTATTAACCTTCTCAACAATGAACAACAAAGACAAAATATTGTCAGATCATTGGAGACTGTTGTTAATAGTTTGAGTGAATCTACACCAAATCGTCTTGCTGCTAATCTTGCCAGAAATGAAGTATTGCCAACACTCCAACAATTACACAGAGATTTGGGTGTCATCGTAAATACACGTAATACCACTGCAACATCAAATAGTGGAAATCAAGGTACTACTACTCATTCCGAACCAAGTATTACAGGTGTTAACTTGAATTTGCATGTTAATGCCAATGAATTGGATCAATTACCAAATCAATTGGATAGATTGCACAATATTATTCACAATTCACCATTAGGACCAAGACCTCAAACCATTGAACAACCACAACCTATTCTCATTACAACATCCTCCACCACTGTTAACAGAACAGCACAACAACCATCCCAACAAACACCATCTCAACCTAGTCAAACTAGTTCTGCTACCACTACTCAACAACAAACTTCAACAGCACCAACAACCACTCAACCAAGTGCTCAACAATTTTCATTGAATAGTTTTATGGAGAGAGCAATGACATCTTTGGGAGTTAACTTGACTGAATCAAACGAGTCTGAAAGATCAATTTTTGATAGATTAATTTCTGTTGCTACTGATGGATTGCAAATTACAGATCTTTTAGGAATTATTTCTGGAAATTGGGCTCCTTTGGAATCTACAAAGGGAAGAATGAGAGATTTTGTTATTTCAGAAGTTTTGAAGGGTGATACCTCTTCTGAAAATATTCAAGAAAAGGTTGAAGAAATCATGACCGATTTTGAAACTTACATGGATAAGAATCATGACTTGCAACTCGAAATTGCTTCCAGAGCTGGTGAATCTGATGTTATTGATTTGCTCACTCAACTTGTCAGAAATTATGTTACCTTATTCTTCAAGCTAATCATTGAAGAACCAAGCCAATATCACTCTATCAGTAATGGCACAATTGATGGAACTGTGCCATCTCCATTTGCTTCAGCTCTTAATAGATTCACCACTCTTGCTCTTGGTGAAGTTGTAGAATTATTCGAAACTCATTGTACTAGTGGCTCATCATCTGTATTGTTACCTCTCCTTTTGGATTCCATGTTCAATAGCCTTCCATCCAATGTACAAATGTTCTATAGAACTCAAGGAAGTTCTGTTATTGCTTCTTTTGCTACACAAAGACATCAACAATACAAGACCTTGTATCCTAATAGACCATTAACATTCATGCCAAAGCCTCTTCTCACTAAGAAGGAAGTTAAACCAGAAGCTTCTAAACAACAAGAAACCAAGAAGGAAGAACCAAAGCCTCAAGCTTCATCTGATTCTGATAAGATGTTGGAAGAACTCATGTCTAAGGATAGTATGGATCTGTTGGATTCTGTTTCTTTTGATGATATTGTTGAAAAGCCCAGTTGCTGAATCAAGCAAGCCAACCCCTGTCGTTGAACAACCAAAACCAGAAGTAGAAAAGGCCAAGTCCCCAACCACAACATC
>NW_003163241.1:0-1002 GCF_000004985.1 Naegleria gruberi | reverse complement strand
CTCAAAAATCACACGGTTTCAATAATGGCTCTATTTCACAACGTTCCACAGGTCATACCGGTGGTGTCTCTATGGTTGAGAAGGAACTGATGCTCCACGTTGCCGGCAGCTCTCACATTGAATCTCCATCGACCATCACTCCAACAACTGAAACTAGTCCAATGGAATCTAACAAGCTCTTACTGCAATTGCCAACCAACCAAACTGAAAAGATTGAATCAGAATTATCTCCTTCTCAGAATGGAACTAGTTCTGCATCTTCGTCAATGGATGACGATCACCATCACGAAGTTGTTGTCTAAGAATCCCTCTAAGGAATTGATGAAAATCAACAAGAGCACTTTAATTGTAACAATAGCAACTCAGCCCAACCTTGTAAATACCATCCACCACCCACTCTGTTAATTTCAACTCATGAGAATGAAAGAAACTCATACACGGAGCTCCAAAGCCAACCAGATCCTCAAATTCGAATCAAAATTTTCGGTTACCGCCAAAATAGAAACAAAATTCAAAAATAAAAAAATGAACCAAGATTTCAACTCTCCGAATTCAGCAAATAATTTTAATAATAATTTTAATAGTTTCATGTATCAGCAGCATCAGCAGCAGAATAATCAACAACAACAGCAAGAACAACAACATGGATTTTCATTGTTTCCGTTTGGTTCGCCTCTGTCTTCTTCTTCTTCGGCAATGAATTCAACTGCTCCTTCTTCATATTTTCAAGCCGAATCGGGACCAGCAATAGCCTTTAATCATGGTGTTGGTTCGTCTTCGACACAAAATAGTAATTCAGAGATGGATATTCAATTACATAACATGATGATGATGATGCAGGGAGGAGGAGGCATGATGCCAAGCACCTTTTTAGAATTATTTAATTTTGCTGCAATTAATCCAAGTCTTGACAATAATAGTAATAATAATTTGATGCATACAGTAGTAGGAGGAGCTAATACGGCAATAGTTGATTCAAATAGTGATATTTTGTTGGGAAAA
>NW_003163242.1:188904-189881 GCF_000004985.1 Naegleria gruberi | reverse complement strand
ATTATTATTATTTTGATTATTATCAATAGTTTCAGAATATAATCTCTTTTTAAATCTGGAATTATAAATTTATTATTATTTGTTATATTATTATTAATAGGTGATATAAATTTATTATTATTATTATTTGATATATTTATATTTGTATTATTATTACTAATAGATGATGTATCATTCTTATTAATAAAAAATTTAGACTTTCCATTATTAGTAGATGTATTATTATTATTATTATTAACAATTGAATTCATATTATTATTATTATTATTATTATGAATAGATTTTGGAGGAGATGTAGGTGAATTAAAAATAGGAGGTGTAAATAAATTACTATTATTAATATTAGAAGATGAAGGAGGTGTTAATCTATTAGAATTAAATATTGTTTGATTTTTAGTTGGTGTTGTAGGAGGTTGTTGTTGTTTAATATTATTAAATTGTTGTTGTTGTTGATTTGATGGTGAATTAAATATTGGAATAACTCTATTACTATTTATATTATTATTATTATTATTAGATGGAGGAGTAATAGTATTAGAATTATTTAATAAAGATTTAAAAGGTGGAATGAAAATAGGAGGTGTTTTAATAGAAGAAGAGCTATTGATTGTTGTTGTACTACTACTTTTAGATGATTGATTTATCAATAATGAATGTGATGATGATGGTTTATCATTTTGATGATCATCATCTTCTTGAGAAATTAATTCAAATAATTCATCATCAATTTCTAAATCAGGAAAATCATCATCTGCATTATTATTACTATTAGATGAGTTAGATGATTTAGAATTACTACTAATATTAAATAAACTATTTGATGATGATGTATTTTGTATTAATCCATTAGTATGAATAGATTTAGTATTATTCATCAATGATGAAAATGTTGGAGGAGAGAATTTATTATTGGATGATGATGAAGGAATATTAAACGTTTGTCTTTGATTCATTTTCTTGCTTTTGATTTTTGGCAA
>NW_003163242.1:170604-184136 GCF_000004985.1 Naegleria gruberi | reverse complement strand
AAGAAGAATAAGATGATGGTAATGAGATATGATGAGTGTAATGATGATGAAGATTGAAACATTATGTAAAAGTATTATTATATTATTAATAAAAAGTCAAGTTAAAAAAAATGATTGAAAAATTGAATCAATTATTTAATAGTTTAATGTCATCACAACAAAAGATGAGTGAATTGTCATTATTTGGAAAGTTATCATCTTCATCATCACTGACACAAATATTAATATTTATTATTAGTATTATAACAGGTGGATTCCGATATTATCAAACAATTAATAATAATAGAAAATCAATAACATTTAATTCAATACCATCACTACAATCATCCAATAATAATAATAATAATAATTTATCATCATCATCAATAACATCATCAAATGTAAATAATCAACAACAACAACAAATAAGGAAAGTATTAACATCACCTTATTTTGGAGAGAGACCACATTATTTTCTACCACCATCAGATGTAGAACAATACAGAAAAACCATCAGTAATAATTCTAATAATTCTAATAATTCTAATTCCAATAATAATAATAATAATATTAAAAAACAAATAGAACATTATTATATTCCATATCCAAATGATCCACCACATACATTTCCATCAATCAAGGCTAGAAATTTATTTACAAAATCACCTAAAAAATTAAGTCAAATTTATATAGAAAGAATTGATCCTATTAATAGATCTAATTTAAGAACAGGTGCTAAATTAAAAGTACCTTTACAACAATTAGAAGAAAGATTTAGAACTGTTTATTCAAATGCAAATGAAAATGGTTTAGAAATTACTATTAATAGTAAATCAGATAAACCTTTTGAAAAATTAGGACATTTTAAAAATGATCATGTTTATGATTTTCATAGTACAGATGGTTTATTATCTCCTCCTTTATATAAATAATTTAATTTAATTATTTTAATTGAATAATAATAATTAAATTATTATTAATTAGAAGGAATTATCATAATATTATTGATATAATAGACAAGAAACTCTATTCAAATAATAATAATTAAAAATATTGAAAAAGAGAGATAATGGTCTGAATCGAACATTTTCATAGTCTCTAATCAAATGTCAAACCATAAAAAAATTTTATCAATAAAAAATTTCATAACAATAATCATCATCACCACCACCGCTATCAAATACTATATTGTTATTTATTGTAGTATTCTAATACAATTGTGATAGTAGTATATAATAGTAGTTTAAACATATTTTTATCATCAACACCATCATTTAATAAATACAATACAACAATCTATTCCGAATCATTACATCAACTTTAATAACATTTTTAAACAAATATCAATATAATAATAATCGATCAACAAATTACAAAATATGAAAAATATAAAATTAATAACATTATTACTAATAATATTATTAAATAATTTAATAATAACAAATATTAAATGTATTTCAAGTCAAGAATTTTCATTTTCATCTTTACCTTCCTATAAAGGTACAAATTATTTGAATTTAAAAGGTAATAGTGGATTTTTAAATAATAAATATGGTCAATTATATTTTCTATTAATAAATCAACATGATGAAAAAGGAAATTCAATTACAAATACAAATCCATTATTAATATTTTTAAATGGTGGACCTGGTTGTTCAAGTTTAATTTCTACTTTTTTAGAAATTGGACCAATTAAATTTAATTTAAATCAAACTTTGACTGATAATTTAAATTCCTATTCTAGAAATTTTAATGTTCTATTTATAGATAATCCAACTGGTGCTGGATATAGTCCATATATAGAAGTAAATAATAATAATGGAATGAATGCTATTCAAGTTGGTGAACAATTATTAAATGCTTTATTAGATTTTTATTCTAAATTTAGTGAATTTAAAAATAGACCACTTTATTTATATGGTGAATCATATGGTGGTAAATATGTCATTTCATTTGCTAAATTTATTAGTGAATATAATGATGATAAAAAAAATTTACAAAATCAGTATGTATTTTATTTTTTTTTTAAAATATTTAATTTTAATTATATAAAAATAATATTTTATAATAAAATTAGAAGGTATAATAATGGGTAATGCATGGATATCACCTGATATACAAGAAAATAGTTATGGATTATTATCATATATAGTAGGATTAATTGATTATGAAAATTTAATTCAAATTAATTCATTACAAAAAACATGTCATGATTTTATAGAACAAAAAATGTATTCAAAAGCAGATTCAACTTATTGTTCAAGTGCATTAAATAATTTATTACAATCATCTGGTGGTATTAATATTTATGATTATAGATTAATTGGTACATATAGTATTTTATCAAAATTAGAAAGTTATTTAAATATGGAAAGTGTTAAAAATGTTTTATTAGGAAATTTAAATAAGGATGATTATTTATATACTCAATGTAGTTCTAAATTATGGAATGATTTTAAAAATGATTTTCAAGTTGATTATGTTAATTATTTAATTCCATTATTATCTAAATATAGAATTTTAATTATAAATGGTCAATTTGATATTAGATGTTCTGTTTATGGTACAAATGAATATTTAAGATTAATGAATTGGTATGGTAAACAAGATTTTAATTATGAACCACATTATCCTTTTTATTCTTCTTCTATTTCTAATAATAATAATAATAATATAAATGGTAATACTAATAATAATAATAATATAATTTTAGGAATATTTAAAAAATATGAAAATCTAAGACAAGTAATTTTATATTCAAGTGGACATTTATCACCACATGATGTACCATATGCTTCATTTGAAATGATTTCAAGATTTTTATATAAAAAATCATTTTGTAATTATACAAATATGGAAAGTGAAACATCAACAATTGAATGTAATGATTTTAAAATTGATTATCAAACAAATACAATGAAATGTCCAAATCAATGTTCAAATCATGGTAAATGTTTAATTAATTCTAAATGTGAATGTGAATTAGGTTATTATGGAAATGATTGTTCTATAATTAGAAATGATATTACATTTGGTAAACAAGCTATTTATAATAATAATTTAATATTTGGTAATAATTATCATTTATATAATTTATTAATTCCATTTGATAATTCAATTGGTTTATTTGATATTCGTTTAATTTTAACTAAAACTTCCAAATTAGGAAAATTACATTTATATTTACAACCAAATAATGAAACATTTTTAAATATTACAAATAATTTTAATGATAATTTTAAAAATATTTTTAATTATTATGATTTGGAAGATGTTAATGAAAAAACTTTACAAATTTCAAATTTAAATAGAAATTCAACACATTCACTTACTATAATTGTATTAAATACTGTTGATACTGAATCTAATTATAATTTAATTGTTGAAACTATTGTAAGTGGTAAAAAATTAGATCCACTTTTAGTTTTATCAATCATTTTATTTTCATTTCTAGTCATTGTTAGTATTGCTTTATTTGGAATTTATATAATACAATATTATAATGATAGAAAATTATTACAAAATATTAAATATGAACTAGTACCAAATCAATAATTATAATAATAATAATAATAAAAATATAAATTTATTTTTAAAACGTTTTCATCTTTTTTAAACTGTGGTCTTGTTAATGATGTGATGGTTCAATTTCCCGCCAAAAAACAAATCAAAACGTTGAAGTTGAAAAAACATTTTTAAAAAAAAAATGTTATCACTCTCACAACAACAACAACAACAGAGAGGTGGTAGTGGTGGTAATGCCTCCAACAATAACAATAGAGGAGGAAGTAATAATAATACTCTTGACAATAATAACACTACAAAATCATCAATTCACATGCCAGATTATATCCGAGAAAAGGAAACCATTAAAAAATTCCTATTAGAATTTACATCAGTACAATTTAATGAATTATTACAGGAGAGTGAAATGATTTTTCCATATAAAAAGTTAATAGATCAATTAAAATTACATCAATTAGAATATTCTGATGAAAAGATTAAATTTCCCATTCAATTTGATGATTTACAAATTGGAGGTTTTAAAGATTTAATGTTTAAAATACAAGAAAATGGAATGAGATATAAAAAATTATTTGAAAATGTTATTGATCAATTAATTCAATTAGAAAATGATGAATTTGATGATTTAATGAATGAATGATAATCATCATGATCATCATGAACATTCCAATAATAATAATAATTCCAATAGTTCTAATAATGGAATACCAAGTGAATTGAATAGAAAATATGAATTAACATTTCAACCTAAAACACATCAACAACGTACAATACCATTAAGATTAATTAAAGGAAAACATATTGGTAAATTAGTAACAGTTAGAGGTATTGTAACAAAACAAACAGATGTTAAAGCAGAAATGAAAGTAGCAACTTATAAATGTGATACATGTTCTGGAATGATTTATCAAACAATTAATCAAACATCATTCATTCCAATTGAAACATGTGTACAAAAAGAATGTAAAGGAAATTTATTACAACAAACAAGAGAATCATGTTTTGTTAAATTTCAACAATTAGTTATTCAGGAAATGTCAGATGAAGTACCAACTGGACATATACCTAGAACTATGAGAGTTGTTATGAGAGGTGAATTAACTAGAACATGTACACCTGGTGATTCAATTACTTGTTTTGGTATATTTTTACCTTATCAAGTGAGTAGTGGTAATAGTGGTGGTGGTAGAAATAATCATCATCATTCAGGAGGAGGACCTGTTGCAACAACCTATTTAGAAGCACATTCAATTTTAAAACATAAGAGAAGATATACAGATTTAAGTGAATTGAGTGAACAAGAACAAGCACTAATGATTAAAATTGATTCAGATATTAGAAAGATGGGACATGATCAATGGTATGATAAATTATCAAAATCAATAGCACCTGAAATATATGGACATGCCAATGTTAAAAAAGCACTTTTATTAATGTTAATTGGAGCACAAACACGTGAAACTAGAGGATTAAAAATTAGAGGAGATTTAAATGTAATTTTAATGGGTGATCCAGGTGTTGCAAAATCTCAATTATTACGTTTCATTTCACATATATCACCACGTGGTATTTATACAACTGGTAAAGGATCAAGTGGAGTTGGTTTAACTGCAGCTGTTATTAAAGATCCACTTACAAATGAATTAATTCTAGAAGGAGGTGCATTAGTATTAGCAGATAATGGTATTTGTTGTATTGATGAATTTGATAAAATGGAAGAATATGATAGAACTGCACTACATGAAGTTATGGAACAACAATCTGTTTCAATTGCTAAAGCAGGTATTACAACTACTTTAAATGCACGTACATGTGTATTAGCTGCTGCTAATCCTGCATATGGTCGTTGGAATACTAGAAGATCTGTTTCTGAAAATATTAATTTACCACCTGCTCTAATGTCACGTTTTGATTTGATGTTTTTACTTTTGGATAAACAAAATAATGAATTGGATATGAATTTAGCAAGACATATTACTTTTGTACATCAATTTTCACAAATACCATCTAATAATTCAAATACTAACAATTCAAATAATACTACTACTACTGGTAATTCAAATGAAGAAGATGAAGAAGAATAAATTATTTTCACCTGAATATATTAGAGCAGTTGTAACTAGAGCTAAAACATTTGAACCTTATTTATCAGCACAAGAAGGATTTGGAGCCAATACAGCCTCTAATAAGATTAAGGAAATTTATATTACAATGCGTCAAAATGATGAACGTAATTCTAAAGTGAGTGATAAGATTCAAATGTATACAACACCTAGAACTATTTTATCAATTTATAGACTTGCTGAATCAAAAGCAAGATTAAGATTTTCATCTAAAATTGAAATTAGTGATGTTAATGAAGCAGAAAGATTAATTTTAGAATCAAGATCTTCACTTTTAGATGATAGTGATAGAAGTCAAAGAAGATCTGATCCAATGTATGGTGTTTATGATATTATTAGAAATAGATTACAACAATCTACAAATGGTATTATTGATATGGCTGGTTTACAATCTGAATTAGTTGGTTTTAGACAAGAAGATATTACAAGATGTTTAAATCATTTTGAAGAATTGAATATTTGGATGACAACTGATACAACTGTACAATTAGTTAGAACTAATTAATTTCATTCATCTCATTCATTTTATTTATCATAGAATTTCATATTTAGAAGAATAACTTGAAAGTAACAAGTCAAGTTATCATTTAATAATATATCAATAAATTAATTTATTCTCTTTAATAAAACACCATACATTCCATCTGAACCATCAATGGTTGGTAAAATCTTTACAGTGTGAACGAGTTGGAAATTCTTGTACTTTTTCAAAATCCATTCCAATTGTTTTTCATTTTCCTTTTTCAAAATTGAACATGTAGAATAGAGGAAATAACCATCTTGTTTAACGAATGGAATTGCTTTTTGAATAATATCACGTTGTTTTTCAGTTAATTCTTGTAACCATTGATAATTAATCTTGTACTTGGTTTCAACATTTCTTCTCAAAGTACCTGTTCCTGTACATGGAACATCACACAATACTAAATTCATTTTATCTTTCAATTTATCCCAATGTGAATGATCATGTTCAATGGGTTGAATATTTTCAATTCCTAATCTTTGTGCTCTTCTTTTTAATTCGGGAAATAATTTTTCAGAACGTACATCATGCATATAAATTTGTCCCTTTCCATTTAAACAACCTGCAAATGCAAATGTTTTACCACCAGTTCCACAACAATAATCTAAAATTAATGGTTTTAATGTTTTAATTTCTTTCATTACAATATTTCTAATTAATTCTTGAACTATTAATTGAGATGATTCATCTTGAATATCAAATAATCCTTCTTTATATTCTTTCCATTGTCTAAATTCTGCTTTTTTTTCAAATTTAAATCCAAATTTAGAATTTTCACTTGGTAATATTTGTCCAACAATTTCAGAATAATTATTTGATAATCTATTAATAAACTTTTTTAATATTATCTTTTCATTTGAATTGTTATTAGAAATATTAGAAGAATTAGAATTATCATTATTTTCACTATTATTACTACTGGTATTATTACTACTATTATTATTATTAGAAATAATATTACTATTATTAGAAAGAGAATTAAATTTCAAATCATTTAAACGAGCAAAAACAGGAGCTTCAGTTAAATTAATTTGAGATAATTCAATAGCATATTGTAAATTATAATCTTCTTTAAATAAATCAAATAATTGAGAAGGACAACTAGTTAATATATTTTTAGGAATATTACCAAATTGAGAATATAAATCATTTATAGAATTAATAAAATTTTTAGTATAAAATCTATCAATATAAATAAAATAAATTAATCTCCAATGTAAAACAGTTTTCTTATTTTCTTCAACAAAAGTTACTGATTTTGGTAATAAATTTGAATTTGGACCTAATTGTTTAATTTTAATTTGATTAATTCTATTTATATATTGATCTAATGAAATTAATAATTTAGATTCAATTAATTTAAAATCATAATTTTTAATTAAATAATCTAATAATAAATATAATTTTTCAATTTCATAACATGAAGAAATAATTAAATGTTTGTTATTTTTTCCAATATTATTTTTTTTTAAATAATTTGAAATAAATAAATCTAATGGATAATTTGATTGTTGAATTAATATTTGATGATAATGATATAATATTGATATAGTATGTCTTTCTACAAATGGAAAATTATTTAATGTTGATTCTTGTTGAAGATTTTCTTCAAATTGTTTAATTTGTTCTAATTTTGCAAGAATTTCTTCTTTTGGATATTTTTCATTCTTTTTATTATTATATGATATGATGATGATTTGTTATTATTATTAGAATTATTATTAGAATGTTTTGTATTATTAGAATGATGTCTTTGTTTTGATTGTTGGAAAGAAGGCTTTTTAGAATTTTTAAAAATCTTTTCATTTAAATTATCCTTATTGAATGTAAATAAACATGTTGAAAATAATTGTTGTTGTTGTTGTTGATGATATGAATATGGATTGATAATATTATAGAATTGATGATGGTGATGATTTAATCTCCGAACAGAAAAAGCCTTCAAGGTTGAAATGTTCATTTTTTTTAATGAATTTTTAGCCTTTGATAAAGGCTTCAATCAAATTGACTTTTTCTTCCAAGTATTTGTTGATGATATGTTAAGACTAATATACTCTGTTTTTGATAGTAGTATTATTATGCACATTTACTTGTCAAGGCTTGATTTTAATTATGCTTCATGTTTTTTTGAAAAATTGAAAAAAATGATGCAAAAGGCTAAATTATTAAATCATCATCGTGTGTATCACAACAACAATACTACTAGTAATCTTATTGTTCGTTTAATTCATCATTATCAACAACAACAATATTATCATAATGATTGTTTAAATAATCAATTGAACAAGAAATCTTTAACTAGTTTTAAATCAACATCATCTTCCGAAGTATTATCAACAACAACAACAACAAGATTATTTTCTATTAGAAATTATTCAACAACTTTCAATAACAGTAATACTAATAATATCAATAATAATTTAAATATAAATTCAAATATAACAATTAATTCAAATAATACAATAAATACTATTAATACTCCTATTAATAAATTAGAAAATATAAATTATAATGAAATTTATGAAAATATTCAAAATATAATATTAAAATATATTGAAAAAGATGAAAATACATTTTCATATGAAATTGAATTAGAAAATATACTAAAAAAGGAATCATTACAAAATGGATTATTATATTTTAATAATATTCCAAATAAAACAAGTGAAATTTATTTAAAATTATTTAATACAATATTAATAATGAATAAAAATGAAAATAATATAAATTTAATTGATTATAATAAAAGTATATTAAATTCCATAAATAGAATAATTGATAATATTGGAAATATTGATAAAAAAAATGAAATTTATAAAAAATCAATTGAAACTTTAATTAAATATGATGGAATTAATGAAGCAATTGAATTATTAAATTCAAAATTTTTAAAAAAGAAAAATAATTTTGAAATTGATTTAATTAATTTAGTAATTGAAAATATGATTAAAAAAAATTTAAATGTTGATGAATTATTTAAATTTATAAATACAAATAATAATTTAATTAATGAAAAAACAAAAGAATTATTTATTTTAAATTCTAAAAATTTAAATGAATTAATTTTAAATTTTAAAAATTATAAAAATTTTAAATCTTTTTTAATTAAATTAATTGAATTTAATGGAAATGAAAATTTAATTGATGAATTTATTTTACCAAATTTAGATAATTTAAATGATGAAGAATTTTCTTTATTATTAACTTTTTATGATAAAAATGGAAATATTGAAATGATTAGAAAATTATTTTCTAAAATTAAATCAAATTTTACAATTTCATTTAAATTAGCTTTAAAATTTATGGCAAATGACATGTCATCATTAAATTTATTTGAAATTTGTACAAAATTAAGAATAGAAATATTACCATATAAAGCAAATATATTAAAAGATGGAAATAGTAATCAATTAATTTTAAATTATTTTAATTATTGTATTAATAATTATTTAAATAATATTAATGAATATGATAATGAATATTTAAATAGATTAATTAATAATATATCAACTATATTTGGAAATAATTTATCATTTATTTATAGAAATTTTAAAAATCAAACAAATTTAACTAATGAACAAAAAAGTAAAATTTTAAATCAATTAATTAAAAATATAAATAATTTAGATGTTGCATTAGAAATTTTTGGAAATTTAAAAAAATTAAATTTAAAAATTGAAAATGAAACTTTAAATTTAATTTATGAAAAATTAATTCAAAATTCTTCAACACAAAAAGATTTGGAATTTGCAAATGAATTTAAATTAAAATATTTAAATGAAAATAATGAAAATAATTTAATTGAAAATTTAATTTTAAATTTAAATTTTATTGAATTGGAAAAATTAAATAATGAAAAGGAAATTATTAAAAATGTAATTGAAATTTTATGTACCAAATTAGATAAACCATTTATAGCAGCAAATATTTTTAATTTTTTAATTAATAATTTAAAAAATTTTACAAATGAAAAAATTGAATTTTTAACAAATTTATTTAATTTAATATTTGAAACAATTATAGAAATGGAAACTAGTCACTTAAATGAATCAAAATATTTAAAACATGTAAACAAAATATTTTCATTTTATCAAGATGTTTTAATTAAATTACCAAATTTAGAAAATAATACAAATACAAAAAGAATTTACTTAAAAGGACAATTAATTTTTGAAAAACAAGATGAAATTAAAAAATTTATTGAAAATTATAATGATTCAATAATTTTAAATACTGAAATTTGTAATTTATTACTTTTATATTTATTAAATCAAAATAATTCAAAATCATTTAAATTACTAATTGAAGAAATGACTTCATTTTTAGAAAGTTTTCCAAATATAGAAACTTATGATTTAATGGCACAATATTATTTAAATATAAATATAGAAAAAACAATTGAAATTTGTAATAATATAATTAGATTATATCCTAAAAATGTTAATGCTTATAATATTTTAATTGAAATTTATGAAAAGGAAAAAAATTTAGAAAAAATTGAATTTTTTTATTTACAATTAAAACAAAATATGGTAAAACCAAATTTGGAAACTTTTAGATTAATTATTAAATCTTATTTACAACATAAAAATTATTTTACAAAAGCAGTTTCTATATTTAAAGAAATTTATCAAGTTTATAATTTAATTCCATCTTTGGATATTGTTTTAAATTTATTTAATGAATTACAAAATATTCATTTAAGAAAAAATCCAGAATTACAAAAATCTATTTTTAATTCTGTTTTAAATTGGAAAAATTCAAAAGTTGATGAAAATGTTCAAAAATTTCTAACTTTAATTACAACTTGTTATTTGAAAGGTTTAGAAATGATAACTTTACCAAATGATGATACTTATCATGTTAATAATATTTTAAATATAATTACAAATAAGGAAAATAATATTGAAAAGAATGATGAAATTTATTATTATATTACTTTAATTATTTTGAAAGGAAAATCTCAAAATAGAATTAAACAATTAATTGAAAAATCTCTAATTCCACTTGATAATGTTGGAACTTTGAATGGAATTTTAATGACATGTCATAGAAGACAATTTATTACTGCATTGTGGTGTTTTTATAATTTGAGAAATAGAGAAACAAGAAGAGATTTATTAACATTATACTTGTTAACTCATAATTGTAGAGATTTTTCAGATTATTTTGAAACTAGTTTATTATTTCAACAATTAATGAGTGATGAATCATTATTTGAAAATCAAGATTCATTACAATATGAAGATATCTTTTCAATTGAAGATTTAATGAACAAGTATTTGGAATTGACAATTTTACATGCAACTGATAAGGTTATTGAAGTTACTGATATCATGCTCTCACAAGGAATTCCAATTTCATCCAATAATAGATATACTGTTATTCATCAAGCACGTATTTTATCAAGACAAGATATTGAACTCAAACTTGGAATATTAGAAATTAAATAAACTATTTTAGAAATTGATTTTTTTTAATTTATATAAGGGTATTATAAAAGGACCCTCCCTTTTGACTTTTTTTCACCGGTTTTTCTATAACAAAAAAGAATTATTGAATGTTTCTAGTCTTGATCATTCCGTTAAGATCACCATAAGAAACCAAAGTTGGCTTAGATTGCAACAAAGTCTTAGCAACTTCAATAACATCAGCAGCACTGACAGAAGAAATAGCTTGAGCTACTTGTTGGACACCACCATAAGTAGCAGTGTGTTCGTGCAAACCAACACTTGATGAAACAGAGTTGTAGAGCTTGAGCAAAGCGTGATTCTTAGCACCTTCAAGAGCTTTAGCAGTCAAAGTAGATTGAACAGAGCTCAATTCAGCAACTGTGGATTGAACAGCTGAGGAAACTTCCTTAGCATTCTTACCAGCAAGGAAGACTCCGAACAAACCATTATCAGAGTATGATGAAACAAATGAAGATCCAAATTCAACATTCTTAACAGACTTGGCCAATCTGGAAGCACTGTGATTAACAGATCCAGTATACTTGTTGGTAGTTTGTCCCAAAAGTTCAGACAAAACAAGATATGCTACATGTTTAGAACAAGTGAGAGATGGTCCCTTATAAGCCAAAATAGCTTGAGTACCAGCATGAGAATGTTCGTGAATTTGCAAGTCACCTCCAACATATTCGGACTTTTCAAAAGTGAAATGTTCACCTTCTGGTCTTTCAGAAACTTGTGATGGAATTGATGAGAACAAAACATTAGCTAATTCTTTGAGTTCTTCGTGTGAAATGTTAGTACCAACCAAAGTCATACGTGGAGCAACATATAAATTGTTCATGTAAGACAAAACAATATCAGTATCAATCTTTGAGACATTGTGTGGTGGACACAAGAGTGAACGACCAAGAGTTTCACCATTGAAAGCAGTATGATGGAGAGCTTCATTCAAAACGAATTGAGCATTGTTTTGGAATTCAGAAATATCACGTTTAACAGCTTCAGCCTTTGGTTCCAAATCCCATGGATGCAATCTACCTTGCAAAACAGAGTTTGCCATAAGTTCCACAACAAGAGGAACTGATTCACGCAAAGCTTCAGCTTGATATACAATATGTTCACGACCAGTTTGAGCGCTAACACTAGCACCAGTCTTTTGTAATTCGCTTGTCAATCTCAACAAACTTCTATTGTTTGTGCTTGAGAAGAAGAACTTTTCAACAAAGTGAGAAACACCGCTTGTACGATATGTTTCAAAACGGGATCCAGCATTGACAAAAAGACTGACAACACTAACTCCTCTTGAAGTAGAATCCTATTAAAATTAATTTTTTAAATTTTCATCATTAAATACATCGTCGTCATTGACATCATAATTTCCAATAAAAATCGTTATTACCGCGGAATAAGTCTTCTCTTCTTGTTATTATTATTATTACTTACAGTTGAAACAACGTTCAAACCGTTTGGAAGAGTTGATGTTTGTGTTTGGAAAACAAGTGATTCTTCTTTAGCATCAATATCCTTTGGAAGATGAGGAGCTCCTGGGTAGAAGCTAGAAAGAGGAATTTCAGCAGGAGATCCAATAACGCTTCCCTTGTTATTAACACAAGTAGAGAAGCATCTATTATTTGTTGAGATTAAATTCTTGGTATTCTTAACAAGTTTTGAGATCTTCATCGTTAAATATTTTTTTCGAGTTGAATTTTTTTTTGCAAATTACAACGACCAAAAGGAGAAATAAAACGAAGGCTTCATCAGACATGAAAGAAATAAATTCTACTAGATATGATAACTCTAATAGAGTAAAGATAGAAGAAATAAATTGTCCCTGTAATTATTTCATTGAAACCACTCGATTTTATTAAGCAGAAAGATAGTCATTCCGAATTGATGGAAATTACAGCAAAAATCAGCACGGGATCCTCA